>NC_056408.1:11818181-12121212 GCF_905147365.1 Aricia agestis | reverse complement strand
ATAATGACTGTTCAGTCGCTATACATAAAAGAAAACAGGCTGAAAGAGAATATAATAATAATTCTACCTTTGAAAACTATGATATTTATTGTAAGTCTGTTAACGATGCAAAAAAAAATATTTAAGAAAAAGAAGTCTGCAAGCTGGAAAAAGTTTTGTGAATCTATCTGTCCGGACACACATGCTTCTATAGTTTGGAATAATATTAAAAGGTACAGGTCAGCATATAAACCTCCTTTTCATCCTATGCCAGACTCTTTAGCCAACGATTTTTTAAATAGACTAGCACCTCCTTCTGTATCACTTCTCCGTCCATCGTTTTTCCACCACCTATTCCCTACCTTTGTTTATGGCAAAGTACACCCCAGTGCATGGAATTAATATGTACTACTGTACGTAGTACATATTAATTCCATGCCCCAGTGTCAGTGCCAAATCCCAAAAAAAAAAGTATTATATTAAGTCAGCGTGTTCCTGAACTGTTACCAGTATACTGGCCTAATCGCTTAAGCCAATGATCGCTTAGGCGTATTAAGATAACCGTAAAATGGGGGGAATCGGGTCACTTTCCAAGTTCAACATTGATTTTTATTTACTTTATGTTAAGATTAATAAGAAAAAATTTTATCAATAGAGTTCCGGTGGTTCCTAGTTTTGTTTGCAATACATTACAATTTTAGTTTATTAAATAAAATATACAAAAAGGTCCAAAAACTTACTAGACCCAATTCACCCACAGTCTGGGGTGAAAAGGGACGCACATGGGGTTAATAGACATTTTTGCTAGGGCTGCCACTTTCCTGATGTTTCCAAATAGGTACTACCTACTCAGGTAGGTACTTATATGAAATAATGTTTTTGGCATAGCTGTATAGGTATGAGGTATATATATTATACAAGAATTAGTACAAAATCAAACAACAGATCCAATCAAGCATTATCACATTATTATTATATTTTTATATAAATATTAAGTCACTCTTCTTCATCGTCTTGTAACTCGTCTGGTGTTGCGACTTGCGTTCCTGATCTTTAAAATTCCCAATCCCTCACGCACTCAGCAAAACACAACGCATGCGTTGTTTCACGCTAGTTTTCTATGAGGTGATGGTATGTATCCGGTCGAGCCGGTCCATTCGTGCCGAAGCATGGTTTTTCTCCCCTTTAAACAACAAACACCTGTACGAACAATAATGATAAAATAATAATACTAGAATATATCCATCGTGACAACCCTATCCATAAAGACCCAATTCACCCATAGGCGTCCCAATTCATCCAAATTAGGTCCCTATTAAACCCATATTAGGCCCAATTTCCCCCACATACGACCCTTTACACCCCGATTTTTTCTTAAAACTACCTTAGTGATAAAAAATTTAAATACTATTTAAAAAATACTTAAATCCACTTACTTTCTTACTTATTCAATGCCTGAATATCCGCTACAACGGATGCGATGTTCACTTTCACAGAATTATTCCAAATAAGTAAAGAAAATTAAAATATTTTTCGGAGCAAATTTCGACGATTTTGACTCAACCACAGACTACTTAGGGATACTACGTATGACTCAACTCTTTGAAGACCGTTATTTTCATCAAATTCAATGACAGGACGAGCAAATGTTGCCAGAATATATAAAAAATGTTGTAAGCTTTAAATAAAAAAGCTTACCATAGAGTGTAAAATTAAAATACTATAGGAAATTAGGTTTTCTAAAAAGGTCACACTTTTGACCCAATTCTCCCTGCAGACCCTGTCAAAAATGATAGAAGCGTTTAGTTCCTTTTCTCGCCACGTTCGTATAGAGCCTTGTCGAACTATACTTGTATAATGGAGGTCAGTGTCTAAGCCGAAGTGCCATAATATAAAAAAAAGAAATCGCAGCCAAGATCGCCGCTGTGTGCAAGGAATCGCGATTTTACCGAGCGGTATACCGCGCGATTTTACCGAGCGGTATTATCGCTCCTGTGTGCGGGAGGCTTTATTTTATTCTTATTATGGCATTTCGGCTATTTAACCTTGGCCAGTGTCAAGTATAATATTATAGCGCCTAGCGGGAAAACAATATTTTCAGCATCGTTTTTCTTTAATGTCAGGTCTAAAGTCTAGTCAAAGTCTAAAGTAAAAGTGAATACAGTCAAGAAGTCAAGTCGGTCGATTCAGTAAAGTGGTACTAAGGCCCGTATAAATAGTCAGTACTCAAGATGCATCTCATCTGATTCAGGCTCTGTGATTGGTTGGCTGTCAAAATTTGGACCAATCATAGAGCCGAACCGCGTCTTGAGACCGGGTCGCATCTTAAGTACTGACTGTACGGGCCCTAGACGCTTTACTGAAACTTTCGTTTCTGGATATTGCATCACTTTCCTACACTTGTGCACGATAACGAATATCTAATGGTTAATACTTAATATCCTACCAATATAACACATTAAAAACCCAGTTAACACACACAGTTCTTCATTGAAGAATGTTACCTAATTTTGATTATTAGCATTCCATATTCTCAGTCAAAAATAAAAAATACTAGTGAAAGAATTACTTGGATACGTTAATTAATAATAACTAATAAGTTTCCGATTAACAAGCAAAACAAGTTGTAACTGTACGACGCGGGCGCCCCGTTACGGTGTGACGTCATATCACAATTGCTCCGCGCGGGCCGCATTACCCATATTATGCGTGGTGTGAGGGAAGTGATGATGATGACGAATAATCTAATATGCTTAGTAGCTTATGCTTTCGGTTCTTAAAACAACACCGAAATCCCCAAACTAGTAGTATCTTCAAGGAAGTTGGAATTCTGTTCACCACCTTCGAACCATGGTATAATATCTATTATCTTGGTGCAAAATCTTACTTTTTGGTAATATTTACTTGGAATACTTCATTATTTATCCAAAATCACTATAAGTTTCCATTTGAAATACTTCAGAAATTATGAATCAAAATCACAATATCATCCAGATAAATAAGCGGTTTTAGTATAAAAAGTGAGGAATTCCTTCGATTACTTATGGATCCCATCATGAAGTCACCTTTTTTATGAACATGGTACCAAACTCGGGTTAAACCCGATACAATAGCGAAAAAATCTTGAAAATCGGTCTACAAACGGCGAAGTGATCGTTGAACATACAAAAAAAATATATAAACAGACGAACATACCTCCTCCTTTATGGAAGTCGGTTAAAAAAATACAAATAAATAATCGGCCAAGTGCGAGTCGGACTCGCGCACGAAGAGTTCCGTACCGCTACGTATATAGCAAAAAAAGGCCGTATCTCCGTATCTCCAAAACTACTTGCACTTTTCCCTAAGTTGAACAATACAATACAACAAAAAAAGAATTACTGAAATCACAACGGTAATTCCAGAGATATGCGAACACAAACATAAAAACATACATACACTTGTAAGTACCTGGATGACCGAGCTTTGCTCGGTATAGCAAACACTCATTGACTTCGTGTTACTTAACAACGCCATCTGCTGGAATAGCATTAGCTGTTGTTGTGTCGTTAAAGTAATTAGTTGCTCACAAAATAGTATTATTATTCGCCAATAGATGTCAGGAAGAGTCATATTTTTCAGTTTATCGATTATCGATAAAACACGAATAAAAAGACATTTTCTAAAAATGATTCCTAGCTAGATCAATTTTTCGCCCCCGAAACCCCCTGTATACTAAATTTCATGAAAATCGTTGGAGCCGATTCCGAGATTCCAATTCTATATATATATAGAATTGGAATAATATATATATATATATATATATATATATATATATATATATATATATATATATATATATATATATATATATATATATATATATATATATATATATATATATATATATATATATATACATATATATATATATATATATATATATATATATATATATATATATATATATATATATATATATATATATACAAGAATTGCTCGTTTAAACTTTAAAGAGTACCTGGATGACCGAGCTTTGCTCGGTATAGCAAGCACTCATTGACTTTGTGTTACTTAATAACGCCATCTGCTGGAATAGCTTTAGCTGTTGTTGTGTCGTTAAAACAATTAGTTGCTCACAAAATAGTATAATTATTCGCCAATAGATGTCAGGAAGAGTCATATTTTTCAGTTTATCGATTATCGATAAAACACGAATAAAAAGACATTTTCTAAAAATGATTCCTAGCTAGATCGATTTATCGCCCCCGAAACCCCCTATATACTAAATTTCATGAAAATCGTTGGAGCCGATTCCGAGATTCCAATTATAAATATACATATATATACTAGCTGTTGCCCGCGACTTCGTCCGCGTGGACTTCAGTTTATAGCGCGCGGTGTCAACAAAATTGGTGTCAAAAGCTGGTACCCCTTAAATCAAAATACCCAAAACAGCCGTGTAGTGTGCACATAATATGATTTTTTTCTTACTTAATTAAACTTTTTATACCAAATTTTAAAGCTTATTTAGCGTTACACAACTTAGCTGCATAATACATTACACAACCTTAGCTTTGCCCAATGCCCATAAACTATTTAGTATTTATTATTGGTAGACTGTTTCTGATATCTATATTGGTAGGTGAGTTATTTATAACATGTATAACAATCGAAAGAATCGAAAAACATATATCAACATGGTACCACCTCTTATAGAAATATGCATGATCAAGCGATAGTGCGATCTAGGGGACTCTTGGCGCCATCTATTTTGAGTTTTTGGAACTAACTTAATTTGAACAAATTTGCGCATAAACACCCCCTTACAACCCCTTTTTCCAGTAAGAAGTAGCCTATGTCCTTTCTCAGGCTTTAGACTATCTGTGTACAAAATTTCATTACAATCGGTTCAGTAGGTTTGGCGTGAAAGCGAGACAGACAGACAGACAGACAGAGATACTTTCGCATTTATAATATTACTAGCTGTTGCCCGCGACTTCGTCCGCGTGAACTTTAGTTTATAGCGCGCGGTGTCAACAAAACTTGTGTCAAATTTAAAAACTTTTTAAAACCCTGGTAAGTGGTACCCCTCTTAGGGCCGCGCTACACCGGAATGGCAGCGCTGAAAGTGCTCGCCTCGCCGCTGCCATTCCGGTGTAGCGCGGCCCTTAATTAATCAAAATACCCAAAAACAGCTGTGCAGTGTGCACATAATCTATACTAATATTATAAATGCGAAAGTATCACTGTCTGTCTGTCTGTCTGTCAGTCTCGCTTTCACGCCAAACGCCAAAAGTATCTCTGTCTGTCTGTCAGTCTCGCTTTCACGCCAAACGCTAAAACTACCGAACCGATTGTAATGAAATTTTGTATACAGATAGTCTAAAGCCTGAGAAAGGACATAGGCTACTTTTTTACTGGAAAAAAGGGTTGTAAGGGGGTGAAAATGCGTAAATTTGTTCAAATTAAGTTAGTTCCAACGCCGTGAAGAAGGCGCCGTGCGTCTTCTACATCGCGCTGACGCTTGCTCAAAAGTCTTCCTATAAGACGTGGTATCATCTTACATTTAAGTTTAGATTTTTTTCGATTGTTATATCTATTCTACGGTATTAAATAACTCAGTACTTTATCTGTGCAGTGACGTAACCTTAAATCTATCAATGATAAACAGTTTATGGGTAAAGTTGTGTAATTGGAGGGCTAAATAAGCTTTAAAATTTGGCATAAAATATAAAGTTTAATATAAAAAAATGAAATACTTATTGTGTGCACACTGCACAGCTGTATTGATTTAAGGGGTACCAGGGTGTTTTTATAAAAACTTTTGACACCAATTTTGTTGACATCGCGCGCTATAAACTGAAGTCCACGCGGACGAAGTCGCGGGCAACAGCTAGTACTTATTATACATAAAATATGTTTAAGATTTTTGAAATTTTATTTTAATACACATCCAAGACCCAGGAACATTGAAAACTTTTTGTTCCGCCTGCGGGACTCGAACCCAGGACCCCCGGGATGAGCGCTGGCCACGCGCAATGCGAATTCATTTTCATCGAAATTTTCATGGAAATAAGATATTTTCCCACATCAAAATGTAGCCTATGTCCTTTCTCAAACTCTAGAATAACTGTATACAAAATTTCATTGCAATCGGTTCAGTAGTTTTGGCGTGAAAGCAAGACAGACAGACAGACAGACAGAGATACTTTCGCATTTATAATATTAGTATAGATAGTATGGATTAGAAATGCAGTAAAAGTTCTACATAAGATAAGATAGATTGATTATTATTATACCAAGTGATAATATTATTAAACATAATATTCTAACGTATTAAAAACTATAAACAAAAACATACTAACTAATAAGTATGATTAGTTCTATGTTACAATAAAGTAAAAAATAAAACGCCATCTGTTGAATCGTATTAGATCTAAAATGTTCATTCCATCGATATATTTCTGGATTTTTTATAATATTATCAGTCTTTCCACTTTGACCAACTAAACTAACCAACTGGTTGTGCAGAATGGAACTCGGTAAAGGAATAATTCCAATCTAACCAACTGGTTGATCCCATATTTTATTTTTGAAAAAACTATTCTAGTTAGACCAACTGGTTGTGCAGAATGGAACTCGATGGCTTCCTTCCACTTTGACCAACTAAACTAACCAATTTGTTTTTATTAATCTGCATTAAACCTACTAGGTTTAATGCAGATTAATAAAAACAAATGACAATCTAAAAACAAAACCTACCTTTTCAATGGTCGTGTTCGTACTTCGTAGGCGTAATTTTTTAGCGCATGCGCTGCAAAAACCTTTTATTGCCCATGTCAAAATCATGGCAACAACAAAGTACACGTTGTTTTAATTTGCCAGGTAACTAAGTGTATAAACAACTTTGTTCGTGGCGTTGCCATGACATGACACGTTTTGGATATGCGCAATAAAAGGATTTGCGACGCATGCGCTAAAAATTACGCCAACGAACACGTCCATTGATTAATAAAATAAATCGGCGGGAATCGGGATTAAGCTTTGAAAATTGGCCAAAAACTTCTGTCTGATCGTTCTGTCCATTGAACGGACTGTTGGTCAGTATAGTTGGTAGGAGTTGAAGGACTCTTTTCACTCCAACCAACTCAACGGACCAACTGCAAAAGTATGAGGACAGAAACTTACTTTTACAGTTATGCTTCCGTTGCATTTCAATTTCTTATAATTTATGCACCTTAAATACAAAGCTCCACTTTTAAATTTCCGGACTTTCGTATATTGAAAATGTTCATATAGAAAAACTTTTCCTCCGTTTTTCTCACAGACTTCAATCATTTTCAAAGCAATTAGTGATTATATTCTCTTTGATATTTACCAAATTATTATGCACTCGACACAACGGCCGTGTTCGTCGGCGTAATTTTTAGCGCATTCACTGCAAAACCTAGTTATTGCGCATGTCCAAATCATGTCATGCCATGGCAACGACAACTGTTTACGACTTGACATTTAACCCAATTGCAATTTGTTGGTGGCGTTGCAATGATCAAACCTAGTGGCAGAGCCATGCTTCGGCATGAATGGGCCGGCTCGACCGGAGAAATACCACGCTCTCACAGAAAACCTGCGTGAAACAGCGCTTGCGCTGTGTTTCACCGAGTGAGTGAGTTTACCGGAGGCCCAATCCCCTACCCTATTCCCTTCCCTACCTTCCCCTATTCCCTTCCCTTCCCATCTTTACCCTCCCCTGTTACCCTATTCCCTCTTAAAACTAGGCCGGCAACGCACCTGCATCTATGTCCTGCATCTATATCTGTCCATGGGTGACGGAAGTTGCTTTCCATCAGGTGACCCGTTTGCTCGTTTGCCCTCTTATTTCATTAAAAAAAAACAATTAAATTTTTAAATTTTTCCAAGTGATCCATATCCATATTTTCCAAAATAAAATAATCAAACACTATCATAGTGTTACATAAACTATTTGTGCGGCTGTTAGACAATTTAGTTTTATGTATTTAGCTTTTATTATTTTAATCATGTATTAACAATTAAGACGTTGTTTACGACTTGACCAGCAACTTGTTATGGCGTTGCCATGACATCTTTTGGACATGCGCAATAAAAGGTTTGTCCAAAAATACGCCGACGAACACGCCCAATGACACAATACTTCAGTCAAAGTTATAAAGTATTTACTCATAGGCCGTGTTCGTCGGCGTATTTTTGGACAAAGCTTTTATTGCGCATGTCCAAAATATGTCATGGCAACGCCATAACAAGTTGCTGGTCAAGTCGTAAACAACGTCTTAATTGTTTATAAGTACATGATTAAAATAATAGAAGCTAAACATAAATACATAAGCCTAAATTGTCTAACAGCCGCACAAATAATTTATTTAACACTATGATAGTGTTTGATTATTTTATTTTGGAAAATATGGATATGGATCACTTGGAAAAATTTGTTTTTTTTATGAAATAAGAGGGCAAACGAGCAAACGGGTCACCTGATGGAAAGCAACTTCCGTCACCCATGGACACTCGTAGCATCAGAAGAAATGCAGGTGCGTTGCCGGCCTTTTAAGAGGGAATAGGGTAACAGGGGAGGGTAGGGATGGGAAGGGAAGGGAATAGGGAAAGGTAGGGAAGGGAATAGGGTAGGGGATTGGGCCTCCGGTAAACTCACTCACTCGGTGAAACACAGCGCAAGCGCTGTTTCACGCCGGTTTTCTGTGAGAGCGTGGTATTTCTCCGGTCGGGCCGGCCCATTCGTGCCGAAGCATGCCTCTCCCACTGGTTTGTTCATTGCAACTCCACCAACAAATTGCAATTGGGTTAAATGTCAGGTCGTAAACAGTTGTCGTTGCCATGGCATGACATGATTTGGACATGCGCAATAACTAGGTTTTGCAGCGAATGCGCTAAAAATTACGCCGACGAACACGGCCATTATCAATAATAATTATAAGTGGCCAGTAAGTGGCCAGTTCATTTTTATACACAACAAACTTCATAGTTATTATAATTATTATAAAGTTGTGTGAACGGGAACAAATTCAAAAAAATAAAATATTCCTATCAAACCAACTAAAAAGTTGTAACGTTGGGAACGAAAAATAGTTGGTCAGTTGCAGTTGGTTAGTTTAGTTGGTCAAAGTGGAAAGACTGAATATTATACATAAAATATGTTTAAGATTTTTGAAATTTTATTTTAATACACATCCAAGACCCAGGAACATTGAAAACTTTTTGTTCCGCCTGCGGGACTCGAACCCAGGACCCCCGGGATGAGCGCTGGCCAGGCGCAATGCGAATTCATTTTCATCGATATTTTCATGGAAATAAGATATTTTCCCACATCAAAATGTAGCCTATGTCCTTTCTCAGACTCTAGAATAACTGTGTACAAAATTTCATTGCAATCGGTTCAGTAGTTTTGGCGTGAAAGCAAGACAGACAGACAGACAGACAGACAGAGATACTTTCGCATTTATAATATTAGTATGGATATAGATAGTATAGATACAAGAATTGCTCGTTTAAAGATATAATATAAGATTCATGAAAATCGTTGGAGCCGATTCCGAGATTCCAATTATATATATATACAAGAATTGCTCGTTTAAAGATATAAGATTTGGCACATTTTTCAGACGCTGAAACAGCTATTACAGACTAACATAAGTCGGTAAAAATTAATTACTGAGAGTCGAGCGATTAAGATTATATAAACCTTCGGCTTCGGCTTCGGCCGAAGGTTGTAGTGATTGCCGATTAATCGGCTTTGGCTTCGGCTTCGGCCGAAAATAGACCTTCGGTCGGACACTAATTAGTAATTATAGATTAAAGTGTTTTTGTGCTCTGTCCAATGACGAGTACTGTCCAAACTCCAATCACTTTGAAAGTTTGAAATACTTTGAATACGTATAATTGCGGCTCTTCACGATGGGTCAGCGTAGTGGGCCATCACGATGGCCCAGCGTGTGGAGGACGTAGTGGCGTAGGATGGCCGATGACGCCAGCGCTGGCCGTGGAATGGCGGCGGTGTCGGTTTTTCGGCCGCACATCAAAGGATGATGGGCCAGCGATGGCGGTACGCCTCTACACGTTGGCGATACGACAGTCGGTGCCTGACTGCGGTCGAGTGAGGACGTCGTAATTCGTATTGCAATTCACAAATTTCATTCAAAATGACGAGTACGTGGTCTCATAATAAATGAAACTATAGTAATATGATAAAGCCGAAAGTTGTTATTCAAAACTACTGAACGGATTTTAATGAAACTTTACAATAATTATTATACCTTTTACATTTTATATGTACATAACTCCTGACTCTTTAAAGATACAATTTTGGGAGTTTCGGCGTTGTTTTAAGAACGGAAAGCATATTATGCTATTATTACATTCATCATTTTCATCATCATCACTACCATAAACCATTATTTTAATTTTAGTCTCGAAATAATTATTCGTAGATATCAAGAGAAGGTTCATATTAGGAGGGAGGTGATACGAAGTTCACCGGTTTTTTTTTTTTTTTTTTTATGAAATAAGGGGGCAAACGAGCAAACGGGTCACCTGATGGAAAGCAACTTCCGTCGCCCATGGACACTCGCAGCATCAGAAGAGCTGCATGTGCGTTGCCGGCCTTTTAAGAGGGAATAGGGTAATAGGGGAGGGTAGGGAAGGGAAGGGATAGGGGAGGGTAGAAAAGGGAATAGGGTAGGGGATTGGGAGTCCGGTAAACTCACTCACTCGGCGAAACACAGCGCAAGCGCTGTTTCACGCCGGTTTTCTGTGAGAACGTGGTATTTATCCGGTCGAGCCGGCCCATTCGTGCCGAAGCATGGCTCTCCCACGTATAAATCTGGTGAAGTCATAAATTATTAAAAATGCATGTTTTGCATTGCCGCAATGGCTAATGCTTACACGTCCATCTTGAACGACGTTTAGATCACAACTGAACACGGCCATCATATAGAGGCGTTGCGACCATTGCATAGCCATCGCATGCGCCATTCGATCGCCCAGCGCTGGCCCATCTTGAAGAGGGGCCATAATGAATACGTATACCCCGTACCGTATCTAGATTAAAGAGTACAGTATCCAATGCCCAATGCCCAATAGATTTTTTTTCTGGTAAAAAAATTAGTACAACCGCCATTTTGAACGCCATCTTGAAAGCATAATTGTTGTCATGTTTACGTTGTATGTGAAAGGTGTAAATTATTTTTTGATTTTGTCTAAATAGGTATGCATTTTCTAATTGATTGTGTAGATTCAGAGAATGTTGCATTTCTATTATATTATAAATCAAATTAACATTGTGTGGCAAAACCTTAATCGGTGGCAAACATTAGTTTGTTGACGGGTGGAATAGGCGCCAAATTGTCAGCAATCGTGTTAATAATTGTTTATTTAGCAGATAAATTCATAATAATTCATTCTGTGATGTCAATAAATAATGATTATCTTCATTCTTTCAGAATACCTTGAATGCGGCAGAAATAAAACATAATCAGTAACGATGTTTTACGCACACTTTGTGCTAGCCAAAAAAGGCCCTTTGGCTAAGATTTGGCTGGCTGCTCATTGGGACAAAAAACTTACAAAGGCCCATGTTTTCGAAACGAACATAGAAAAATCAGTTGATGGTATTCTAAAGCCAAAGGTGAAAATGGCTCTGCGAACTTCGGGTCATTTACTACTTGGAGTTGTCAGAATTTACTCCAGAAAAGCTAAATATCTTCTCCAGGATTGTAATGAAGCGTTCGTCAAGATCAAGGTTAGTTTCTTATTGTTGAATTGTATGACATCCAAGTATGGCTAAAGTCTAAACTAATGAGACATGTTGACCAACAGTATGATTTTACCATTCCTTGTACATGTGCATTCAATGTACATGCACACGATTGACCAGATTGTAATAAATCAAAGTCATTAAAAAAATATTTCCCTAGTTGGGGTATTCCCGCTGACAATAATTGGCTACAAATATTTGGTTTCAACATAAATAATCTTTTCCAGATGGCCTTTAGGCCTGGTATGGTTGATTTGCCTGAAGAACACAGAGAGGCGGCAATGAATGCAATCACATTGCCAGAAGTGTTTCATGACTTTGACACAGCTATGCCAGAATTAAAGTAAGTTGATTAATATTTTTCCATAAGTTACTTTTACATGCTACATAGTAAAAGCAAATTATGATGGTAATTGGTATCTTTATACCTTCATCGTGGGAATCGCAGACACAATAGATTTTCAATTGTTATGTGACAGCTGGTTGCCGCTTGGGATTAACGGGTTTTTACATCTTTCTTATAAAGATACGGCAACAGATAAATATTGGCATATTTATCTGTTGCTGTATCTTTAGAAGACTAGTATAAATATAACTAGTATTGGTGTATCTTAATTCTTAGGTTTACTCATCCTTATTTTTCAACAAAACAAAATATTTGTTAACAAAATGTTTATGAAATAAAACAAAATAGGAGTAATTTGAAATATGTGATAAAACTAAAAATGTGTATTAGATTAATAAATATTTTTAAAAACTTTCAGTGAAGTGGATATTGAGGCTCAGTTTTCACTCAATCAATCAAGAGCCGAAGAAATTACTATGCGTGAAGATTATGGTTCTTTGAACTTGGTGACCCATGATGATGGATTTGGTGACATGGGATTTGATACGGACAACCCTGATATTATGAGAGAAGCCATTGGAAATGAAGGAGCTTTAGAGCAGGTATAAGGCCCATATATATAGTCTGTACTCAAGATGCATCTCGTTCTCAAGATACGGTTCAGGCTCTGTGATTGGTTGGCTGTCAAAATTGGGACCAATCACAGAGCCGAACGACGCGGGTCTTGAGACCGGGTCGCATTTTAAGTACTGACTATTTTTACGGGCCTAAATGGTTACCCATCATTCATTCTTATAGTCATTCATTTTTATTGTTGGTAATTTTTATGGTTAAAGCCAGCCATACACATATTTTGCAAGAATAAGTTGTTTCCATAAATATAGTTTTAAAGATTTTCATTACAAGAAAGCTATAACAATTTTTTAAATTTTTATCTTGGGTAATTTAGTTATAAATAATAAATTTTTTTTTGACAGAGTAACCTGCTGTTTGGCTCGTCATCTGCATTGGAGCTTGGTGGCAAGTCCGGGAGCACTAGCGATGCAGGGGTGACTCTAGCTGAACCACGGATGGAGGCAGCTCCACATGCACCTTTGGATGATGGTTTCGGTGGCACCATAGGAGACGTACCTGACTTTGGACGTATGTTACATAATGTTATTTCAATTAAAACTAAGATAGTTATGTATGATGAGAAATTATAATAGGTCGGGAAAAAAGTCTTTTCGCATTAAAGTATCTATGAACTTGTCATACAATCTCTTGGACTATACCAATTGTATCTGGCTGATTTTGGTATCATTATAAAGTTTTAATTTTACAGAAGACAATTCCAAATTCAAATTAGGTAAATGTAAGATTTTCATTTGTTTTTCTTATTGTTAAAATGAGTGATTCTAATGAAGAAATTCGATACATTTTAAAATTTTATTACAATAAAGGTATAAATGTAACACAAGCCGTGAAAAAAATTTGTGATTTTATGGACCTAATGTAGTATGTGTGAGAGTAGCGCTAATTTGGTTTAAGCGTTTTCAATCCGGAAATTTTGATATCAAAGATGCATGTCCCTCTGGTTGCCCTGTTACGGATATAACTGATGCCATTTTTGAAACATTTTGACTGACAAGCCTATACATACGAATTATACTCCTTTGTTTGTGGTGGAAGTCTGTTGTCAAATTAAAAAATCGGCCAAGTGCGAGTTGGACTCGCGCACGAAGGGTTCCATACTATTATAGTGCAAAAATAGGTATACAATGTGTTTTTTGTATGGGAGCCCCCCTTAATTATTTATTTCATTTAAATTTTATTATTAATTATTAAAGTATAAATACAACTGAGTATTTTTTTGTGAACATTTCAAGTGCCTACCTATTGCCATTATTGATATTGAGCAAAAAATAGCAAAAAAATAAGTTTCTTGTATTGGGAGCCTCTCTTAAATATTTTATTAGTTTTGTTTTTAGTATTTATTGTTATAGCGGCAACAGATATACACAATCTGTGAAAATTTCAGAACTAGCTATAGCGGTTCTTGAGATATAGCCTGGAGACAGATAGACATCAAAATCTTAGTAATAGGGTCCCGTTTTTACCATTTGGGTACGGAACCATAAACATGGATTGTTGTTTTTTTATTGAATCTGAAATATTCAATAACTTTAAATGGGGAGCCAAAAAAAGAAGATAAAATTTTAGGTTGAACTTCAACCATTGGGCGATCTCTTGTACTATCGAATGTGCCACATCTTTTTTGAGCATAACCTGATATATTTTGTTATAGATGCGGGAGGTCTATTCGAAGGTGATCTGTTCGGTGATGTGACTGCTGGCAGCTCAAACGCTGGAGCCTCGGCCGGCATGCCCGGGGCGGAGGCTCAACCACAGTCGTTGCAGGTAAAATAAATATCTTTTGTATTATTAGTTAAATATTACTCCTTGTCAGATTATATAAGTGTGTTTACTGTGTTTAGAGTTTTTATCATTATTTCATCACAAAAAATCTATAATCATAAAATAAAAAAAACTGTTGAAGGATGATGATAAAATTCAATAATACTTTTCCAATACCTACGCTCATAAATGTTTCGATGAAATATGAAAACATCCTTTACACAAAATGGATCTTATTACTTAGTACAGATAATTTCTTTTTAGTAAGACGGTATATATTGTTGTGATCAGGCGGAGATAGAGGCGGCGGGCGCGGGGGAGGGCGCGGGCGCGGCGGCGGAGGGCCCGGACTCCGACGACGACGGCGACCACTACGACGCCGGCAACTCGCCGCACCACAGGTACACATAAGGGTCATGAAGAAACAGAGCCTGTAGCCAAGACCTTTTCTTTATCGCTTTTTTTTAGAATCGCTAATCAAAATGTATGGATTTGACATTGGACGAGTCGAACTTCAAATTAACGATTCCATACATTTTGTTCGGCGATTCTATTAAGAAGCAATTAAGAAAAGTTCTTGGCTAAAGGCCTGTACTTTTGTTGGCCCCTTTAGCCGTATGTAAAAATAAATGTTGTTTAACAGAAAATTATTTAGTAATAGAGAAAATACATATAAAAATTGTCTCATTATTTTTTTAGAGGAAAAATTATAAAGGATTAAATAATAAAGGAAATAATTGTCTGGTTGTTCTTTTTTAAATTTTTTGAAACAAAAGTACAAGAGTGACTTCATTTACCGTTTTCGCTTTAAAGAATCTGTTTTAATCATAAGATTTACTTCATTATCTGGGGGCACGGCAGTGCCCCCTCCAAGTCGAGCAAAAAAGCGGCACGGCCGTACTATCCTTTTCTCGAACCAATTCAGGCTCTTTTTGACCCCTTATAACTTCATTGTGGATAAACCAACAAGCCTGAATTTTCAGTTGTTAAGCAAACATTGTATAAACACGGTATATTTAAAATTTTATTCAATTTGCACCAGTAGTTTAAGAACTGTAACTTGTTAAAGTTTCTTAATTTTGTCACTGACTGACCGATCACCAAAAGTCTAAGGCACTTCTAGCAGACATAGAACCTTCAAACTTAGAATATAAATAGTGTTTAGTGTCTAAATCAAGGAAAAAATCAAATATTTCAAAATTTATGTCTAGTTTTCTAGATACACTAACTTCGTAAATAACTTTGTAATCCCATATAAATGTATAGGATTACAAAGTTACATTTGCGATTTATAAATCATTGTACCCGTACCAATATCCGATATAATATATCAATATCTCCGATTTATCGTCGGTATAGAGATATCTAGCTAGTGTTTAGTGTCTTAATTAAGGGAAAACCTAATAAACATTTCATAATAATTACTGTCCTGTTATCTTCTTCTTTCTCTAACTTCGTGAATAACTTTGTAATGCAATCCCATATAGGTATACACTATACATGTTGATTACAAAGTCATATTAATTGCAATTTATGAATCACTAGCTGTCCCGGTGAACTTCGTGTCACTTTAAAACCTTCCCTGGACTTCTACGAACATTTTAAGACTAAAATCAGCCCAATCCGTCCAGCCGTTTTCGAGTTTTAACGCGACTAACACATTTGGAAATCCATTTTTATATATATAGATTGTACCGGTACCATCGATATTTCCGTACGTATTTTCGAAGGAGTAATAAAGCACTAGCTTTTGCCCGAGGCTTCGCTCGCGTGGAATTCAAAAATCGCGTAAAATACGAATATTCTTGTAAACCTCCTTTAGAAACCTGACGTTTTTCCAAAACCAAAAGTAGCCTATGTGACTCTTCATCCTGTCAACTAAATCTACGTCAAAAATCAAGTCGATTGGTTGCTTCGCTAGGCCGTGAAGGAAGGACAATCAAACAAACAAACACACTTTCGCATTTCTATAATAAAATTAGAATGGATATTGGATAGTCATGAAAGACAAGTAGTATAGTAGTTAATGGAATCAGGCGTTACTTTGCGGAAATCCATAGTTTAAATTTAGTTTGTTATTATTTTTAGCAATATTCCGCGAAAACAACTTCCACCTAAATGAGTGAGTGTACGCATAGGCTAAATTTAAAGTAGTATAGTAATACTGTATACATAATGATTATATTATTATTAATAATTGTAAGTTTTATTCGTTTCTTATAAAAATCGTTATTGATATTTATAGTAGTAAAAGGTACCAAAAAGGAGAAAAGTAGGACTCTACAAAAAGAAGTGAGATCCCATCAAAAACATCCTGTAAAAAAACCAAGTCTCGCAACTCAGTTTTTATACCGTAAAAATTTATGAGATCCATGCAATACCAAGTCGGTTAATTTATTCAGTCCCTACCTAGGGGACCTTCTGTCTCAAGTTAGTACGTAAGTTATTATCATAAATCAATATTAAAAATCTTTTACGTTTTAAATAAATAGATCGACTTGGACATCGCATGAAAACACAATGACTGTGGGGGACAGTGGGGACTGAATAAATTAACCGACTTGGTATTGCATGGATCTCATAAATTTTTACGGTATAAAAACTGAGTTGCGAGACTTGGTTTTTTTACAGGATGTTTTTGATGGGATTTACTATTAACTAAAGTGAAACTGGCCGTCAACAAAAATTTAAAATACTATGTTACCCAGATTATTATTTTAACTAAATGAAACTTTTTAACTAATCTTTGCCACATAGTCCATTGTATTTGACATTTCACTACAAAGCTCAATTGAGAAAGCAAGATCTTAGTTTTAATCTAAGACATAGGTTAAAATACAGCCAGTCTGGCATAAGTTTAGTCCATCAGTCTGATTCAGACTGACGGTAGAATGTTTTATTTATTATGTATGTACTTTCCGTTCATCATTCTGGCGTCAGTCTCAGATTGATGGACTGTACTGATGCCAGACTGACCGTGTAACCATACTCTAAATTCTAATGTTATTGTTACAGTTGGGGCGGGTCGCCGACTCACGAGGCGGAAGCGGTAGCGGAGGCGGCAGCGGGCGCGGGCGCGGAGGCGGCGGCGGACGGCGCGCTCATGCCGCCCCCCGCGCCGCCCTCCCCGCCACCCGCTAGGCCCATGGTATGTGGTCCATTGCTTGTTAAATTACATACATTTTGAACATACTTGATTCTACGCCTCCATATTTGACTTGTTCCTTAGAAACAGTGTACTTTGTATGTTAATAAAGTTTTAGCCTTAAGCCTCTTTTGAACAAACTGGAAGGAAAAGCCGTAATGATATTTTTTACGGCTTTTTCTTTGAGTTTATTCCAAAGAGGCTAACTTGGACTAGTTACGATTTATGAGTTAACGCAATAATAACCTTCCCCATCATTAGAGGTCGGACTATGATGGCATCAAAGTCTGATCTTCAAATGATGAGTAGTGGCCAATAACGATAGATAGGTATATTATTTAGTATATTTGCCCTTCTTTATTAACAAATTACAGAGCTACTATCTAGCTGCTAGCATCTTATATCGTTGTCGTGCTGATGCACCGCAGCTACTTCAATTACAATGTGTCATATTTTAATTCCGACTACTTTCTTTTCCCAAAATTCCCAAACTGGCGGTAGGCATCGTAGTTTCGACGTTCATTTTGCGACATTCAAAAAGTCTATTCATAATACCTATATTGAATCAAAGGATATTTAATTTTTCATACTTTATGTACAGGAGATAGACGAGGACATGCCTGAGCCGGTGCGGCCGCCGTCGACGCCCGCGCCCGCCATTGACACCACTACGCTGTTGCACAACGACGAGGAGTCCTTCGCACTGGCGCCCGTTGACGCTACGGTCTTGAAGGGTGAGTGTAGAACTTTAACTTCAAAGTCAGTCTAACGACTGGCCCTTTAGCCAAGACTTTATCGCTTTTTTTATAGAATCGCCAATCAAAATGTATGGAATTGAGTATTGACATATCACATGCCATGGCAACTCACCGAGGCGGCCATTTTTAAAAGAAGAAGAAGAAGAGTCGGATGTCGACTTTATTTTATCGAACGCTTATGTCAATTTTATACATATAATAAATTTTCAACAGTACAGCTGTACAGTATATCACTTTAGTTGTTAGACTGACTATTGCAATACAAAGTAATAACGTCGTAAACGAAACTGCCTGATGGCGGCGAAATTGCTTTGCGACAAGTATGTCTAATGCTTGTTAATAGTTTTAAGCAAGGGCCCACTTAACACACGACAGTCCCGAGACTATTGCTGTCATGGGCGTACCGAGGGGGGCAGGGGGGGGCAGCTGCCCCCCCCTGGATCATGTTGACGTCCCTACTAAGTATATTATCTAGTACTTTCATGTATAAAAATTAAAAATAATAAAACGAATTTTTGTCATTTGTTTGCAATTCAATATTTTTATAACTAAAATTTATTAATTTTTTATTCTTATTAAGCACCTAGCTTAAAAAAAATCTGATTTGCCCCCCCCTGGCCCAGAACCTGGGTAATTTGCCCCCCCCCCCTGGCCCAGAACCTGGGTAATTTGCCCCCCCCCCTGGCCCAGAACCTGGGTACGCCCATGATTGCTGTGAAAATTGAAAAACACAAGAAGATTCACATAGAATCACACATAAACAAATATTTATATTGCAATAGTCTGACTTAAGACTGTCGTGTCTCAAGTAAGCGTGCGCCTGTATTGCTTTCTCGCTCCAATTATACGAACCCTATTACACATACTCTATAATAATATAATATTCTACATTCTAGGTATAACGAAAGCGAAGCGCAAGCGTAAACTCATTGTAGACGAAGTGAAAAACATATCGGGCGAGGAAATGAAGAACCAACTGAGCAACACCTCAGATATCGTCACTACGTTGGACCTTGCGCCTCCCACACGAAGACTCATGCACTGGAAAGAGACTGGAGGAGTGGAGAAACTGTTCACGTTGCCCGCTCGACCTATACCGTCGAGAGTGCTGTTTAAGGTAACTTGGAAGCATTGCTATAAGTTATAATGTAGTTGTCCTAGATAGGAGATTAACCTCTCGAATACCGGGATGTAAAAAATCTATTGAGCCTCAAATACCGCGTTCTATGGCGCCATTCAAATTTTTCGAATTTTTTTTATCAAGTTTTACAAAATTGCGCCAATCAGGAACTAATTTAGTGCATTCTTTTTGTAGCCAACTTCATACTCTTAAAAATAATGTATAGAACAAACGAAATTAAATCTTAAACACACAAAAATAATTTACAAAACAGTGTGAGGTCGAGTGCATCAGGTGGCTCATTAACGTGCCGGTGGTACACAGAGGTATTTTTACGGGTGGCACATTAAGGTGTCGGTGGGGTTCGAGAGGTTAAGCCATTGGTACTCTTTTTTTTTTAAAGCTGACATAATTGAGAGTGTTTCTAGTAATATTTCATCATCATCACTCCGCCTAATGTTGAAATATTTGGGTTTATCTACATTCTGCTATGTGTAAGAAATTTCCAGTGATTTGATCGGTTCAATAATACCAGTTCTGATTCCTGAAACTTAAACAATATGCTATATTGTACGCTAGTGTGGCGTCTTACGCATAGACATCACACAATCTTCTGTATTTTTACATGCTAGTTTATTGGTAAATATTATTAATATTTATGTGTGTTTTGTCAGAAATACCAGCGCATGATGACGCAACGGAGCGAGCCCGAAGAAACCGAGGCGGCGCGGTCCCCCGACCCTGAGCCTGCTGTGGCTAAACGCGGGGGACGGAAACGAAGGCATGAAGAGGTTAGCACTACAATTAATACCTGGATTTTCAATTGTTATGTGACAGCCCGGTGCCGCTTGGGGATGACGGGTTAATATTTTTAGGCTTCTGTTTCTGGTCTGGTGACTGTTCAGCCATTGATATTTTTGTAGAACTCACAATATTATATCCGTTTTATCCATTTTCATTGCTCATGTTCATTCAAACTGTTTAGTTTAATTAAGGTACAATCATATTTTGAATATTATTTAGTGGTAAGTTTTTACTTGTACGTTTCTTTCGCATTGGGTAAACCTGCGTAGCTAGCACGGGGTTTCCCAGTCGATTCTTCGGAAGAAAGTAATGGCAGTTTCTTTCCCATGTCTACATATCTTATTCCCGAGCATGGCACCACCCATCGACTTGAGTTTCAGTGGACAAAGACAAGAAACTCTTTCCATAGCAACCATTAAAGCAACGGCAATTATTTTTTTTGATATTTAGTTTCTTGGTTCTTTTTTTTTAATTATGGCACCTCGGCTATAAAACCATGGCTAGTGTCGAGTAAATGGCGGCAAATTCAAAAAATCGACGTGTAGCAACCTTGTCTATAGCCGGAATTATAGTTTTGAGCTACGAAATGCGAATAATAGAAACTGAGGAACTTTATTATTCGTAGTTTGTAGATCAAAACTATAATTCCGGCTATAGACAGGGTTGCTATACATCGCTTTTTTGAATTTGCCGCCATTTACTCGTACACTGGCCATGGTTTTATAGCCAAGTGCCATAATAAAAATAAAAACAGAATCAAGAAACTAAATGTCAAAAGCGGATCGTCATGCTTGACTTATAGATTTTCAAAAGCGAAAGATATCGAGATAGGAAAGAAACTTTTACTCCAATGTTTTTCCGGTAAAACTGTCAAAATTTAGTTTCTTTCGTTTGTCTACGTGCTTGTGCTAGCTATGCTGTAATGGTAGAAATGAGCATGGAAATAAATAAATTTTATCTGTTAAGTTGCTATATTCATGCTTCACTACGATAAAATCGTACTAGTGTCAATACTTATTACATACGATAGACCGTGTATTGTTTAAGATGCGTTCATAATACAGATAATAAAATACGAGTATTTTATACACTATCAAGTCTTAATAATGGAAAATGCGACACGCCCTGCTTCTACCCGAGATCGTGTGCTCATCTCGCATATTATGTTATTTACAGAGCTTTGCTGCAGCGGAGACGCCGGCGCCTGCGGAGGTCCAGCCGGCCACACCAGTACCACATGACTATGAGCCGTCTGTCGGTAAGTGCTGTCACTTTCTCCTTTCAACGTATATGTACTATCAGAGAAGTTGATTCCTAGGCAGATGTCGCTAGTTTGGTCGCTTTACGTCAAACCCAGGTGACAGATCACAATAATTATAGAATTGACATGATCTGACCCAATGACGTTGGTCTGTCAACTGCCTAGGAATCAATTTCCTTGATGGTACCATCAATGAAATTGATTCATTGGCCGATGACTGATCTACATATTTGGTTGGTTTATGTCAAGTCAATGTTAAGGCCTGTATTCACTTTGATTAGTAATAAGTGCAGGTGATTAGTAATCAGGTGAAAGCAAGCGTCAACAGCGACAGATCACTGCAAATCCTTTATTTTCTTCTAATCACTAATCACCTGCACTAATCAAAGTGAATACAGGCCTTTAGCCACGATCAGCCGGCTGTTGACGTAACCGCACCAAATTCCATAGGTACGTCACCTGCTTATAAATAAATTTCTCTGATAGTACTTTAACGGCACCTAGACATGTATAGTTAACCTAAAATGATATGTGCATAAAACTGGAATCTGAGGCTTGTCTTACACTATATCATGTTACACAGCTTTAATGTTCTTGGTCTTTGCGCTCATAAAGTTTTCTATGATCTATCTTTAAACAAAACTAACTTAAAATTTACTTTGACAAAAATACCAAATGTAAGAGATTAACATTATTTTTATTATACTACTGTCATCTTACCAATTTGTAACGAGTCATCGCTTTTCTCTTGAATTTTCTGTGTACCATACTACCATCTCTTTCGATAAACACGCTTTACTTGTGCTTTCTTGTTTCAAATGTACTAAAAATTAACTCACAATATGCATTGTAGAGATGCCTGAAACGGGGTTGGGGACCATTCACAATTTACTGTTAAGCGTGAGTTAGCTTAAAATAAGACCATTTTGCTATTCGTGCTCGATTATCGTCATTATTGAATGAGTATTGTCAAGTACTATTAGTAGATTAGTTAACAAATACATCTTTTGTAACTTTCGCTCGATGTAAATTGAGGAGAAACACCATCTAAATAAGCTTTCTGAAAATAATAATTTAAGGATTGTGTAATAGGTCCTCAGTCCATTAGAGTAGCCTGCCATGCTAAAATAGTTCCTAAATCCATTACGGTAGCTTACTAGCTGACAAAGGACCTTAGTCCATATACTGTGGTAAAAAGGGCTTATGTCCACTATGGTAACCTAGTATGATGAAATAGGAACTCAGGCCATAATGGTAGCTTACATTAGGCTACTCTGTGCCATGCATATTGTGAGTTAGTGACGTGCCACTACTAACACTTGGGTCGCACGGTTTAGAGCCGGAGGACGGAGCGCGCACGCCAAGACACGAACCAGAAGACCACTCGCCAGGTAATTAAACATATACCATATTCGAAAAGGTGGACCTACGTCATTCGGTCGGGTTATGCCAATTCAATTATAATCATGATCTGTACCCTAGGTTTGACATAACGCAACCAAATTACGTAAGTCCTCCGACTGCTTATGGATAAACTTCTCTAACAGTACATATTATTGTAAGGGGCCGCAATATTACGTTTTCGACTTTCATCAAATATTTCATAATGGTTTGGGAGCTTTAAATAATTACTATTTTTGTTCTAACATAATTGAAGACGTGAGTGGATTAAGGGTGGGTTGCACCAACTTACTTTAACTATAACTGTAACTTTACCTATACCTACAATGCAAAATGTCAAATCTTTGGTTAAAGTTAAAAATGGAAGCCATCAAGACGTAATATTATTTAACCATAACCATAGACTCGACAAGGCTTTAAATGCACGTGGCGAAAAAAAGAACTAACGCTGTTATCATACAAAAATGCAATTTTTGACAGTTCTCCTTTACCAGCAGCGCCCCCGCCCACGTTCTTTATAGCCTTGTCGGACCAGCAACGTCATCTGTCAAATTATGTGGTCAAAGTTAACGTTAAAGTTAAATTAACCTTAACTATAACCATAACTTTAACTTTAACCTCGCCTCTGATGCAACCCAACCTTAGTGGCTAACGGCCGTTCCCAATATTTGATCTATCTCTGGTTTTGCCCTACTAGAGATAGGAATAGCTCACATTAGACATTAGAGCCATATATTTTATGTCAATTCAATGTTCGCTGCGATCGGTTGTATGTCAAACCAGAGATAGATTGAATAATGGGAAGGGCCGTAACTAGCGTTCTTGATAATGATCGCTTTTATGCATACATAGGAGGCTTTAGGAAAATGATGAAGCGTGAAAATGATTTGAAATAATAAAATATGGATTAAATGCTACGAATAATAAAAACAAATGTTTACTTTAGCAACAAAATATCCATATTTTTTATAATCGAAGATATTTTTAATTGAAAATTACTATCACGGTCCTAATGCCTCGTACCTTACTTCGATCTGTACTTTGAAAGTATTTACTGAAATTCAAAATTACCTAAGGACTTCTTAAAATGAGTATCAAGCAGTATGATATACATTGACTTCTCATGTCTCGCTTGCTTTTCAAATGCTTTATAGTTTATACCTAATACCTATATAATATGTACGACAGGTATGCTGGGCTCGCTGGGTGCGCCTCTTACCCCGGGCGTGCTGGGTCCTCTGACGCCGGGCACGCTCCTACACGGCGGCCTGACACCGGCCGGTCTGCAGCACGGAGCTATGACGCCAGGTCAGTTTGTACCTTTAGATCAGGGTGTTCCAGATAGGGGACATAGACTATGTTCCTGATCATGTCCCCCAAGTTTGTTATGGCTCTAAGTCTTAAAACCTCACCCACCAACACACCATGCAATTATATGGATGTTTAATATTTGCTACTTACTTATTTGCTGTTTCATCTTACTTTAGACTTCTTAGAAAATTTAAATTAACATTTATAAATATATAATATATTAATTATTATGTTAATTCAACTTGAAACTTTAAAACCCCTTACTAATCACAATATTTAAACAATGAAACTAATAAAAATATTGCAATAAAATGTTTGTCCTTGTCTTAACCCCTTGATCGTGGAAAAACGAGACACAATAGAATTTCTATTCACCGGTCACCGGTGACCGTATGGGGCTTGATGAATTAATATTATGTTGGAAAAGTTATTTGACAGACAAGTATATACTTTTAGTAAAGAAGAATATAAAAATCGATGAATATTTTAGGAGGCCTACCTCATGGAGCGATGACGCCAGCTGGCTTGGGTCACGGAGAACAACCTATGGACCTGGGACTACCGTCCAGTGGCATGACTCCAGCGGGACTTCAACATGGAGGTAAGTGGAGTGGAGATTGACTGTTGAGGCATCCAGTATATCTTGCAAACTACTCTATAACTAGTTCTATGTGCCTTAAAAGTTAGAAAGTAAAACTGACAAAATGGCATCCAATATATTTTACCTTGTATTATGCGAGTAACATAATATTTTATAGATTTGTCTGCTGGTCATTAAAAACTTAATAAATTTATTTGAATAATTTTGATTTTATTACGTTTATATTTACCATTCACATTTTCCAGGCATGACGCCCGGTGGCATGACCCCGGGAGGCATGACCCCGGGAGGCATGACACCTGGCGGCATGACGCCCGGCGGGATGACGCCGGGATTGGGTCTGGACAGCGGGATGACGCCGGGCGGCCTGGTGCATGGAGGGTTGACGCCGGCGGGACTACATCATGGTGGTATGACTCCAGGTGAGAACATACACAATAATTAAACATAATGCTCCCACATGTTTCACGAGCGATCAAAAAATGGTGCGAGCATTTAAAATAGAATCAGTGTGTCTGACCCAATATAATTTTATCGATGCAGGCGGCTTAGACCACGGTGGTATGACTCCAGCGGGGCTCCATCACGGAGGCATGACGCCGGCGGGTCTCCAGCACGGAGGCATGACCCCGGCGGGTCTCCACCATGGAGGGATGACGCCGGCGGGCCTCCACCACGGGGCCATGACGCCGGCGGGCCTACATCACGGAGGAATGACGCCCGCGGGCCTCCAGCACGGTGGAATGACGCCGGCTGGCCTACAGCACGGTGGAATGACGCCGTCAAGTAAGTTTCCTTTATTTTGTAAGTCATGTTAAGGATTTTTGTTGTTAAAACTAGTGACAAGAACAAACTGATTAACTCTCTTTAGCCGTGAACTTCAAGACATACTAATACACGATTATGTAATGTCCTAGGTCCTGCCAATAATATAATAATAATTTTATTAGATTGTGCTTAGATAACTAGCGCAAAACAAATGATTCACCATGTATAATGGCCGATTTACACGGGTGACTAAAGCCGCACGATTTACGCCGCACGGCGAAATTCGACCGTCTAAATGGCAATTCGACTACGCCGCATGTGGCTAAAGTCGCAAGCCCCAAAGTCGTGCGGCCAATGGCGGCATGCGGCTGGTGACTAAAATCGACCGTGCAAACGCTCAGTCGCAAGCGATCGCTTGCTGCGAATACTACTGTCGACTGGTGACTTGCCGGGTGACTAAAATCAACCAGTTAGTCACCCGTGTAAATGGGGTGGCGAATGGCGATTCGACTTGGACAGGCGATTCGACTGGTGACTAAAATCGACCCGTTAGTCACCCGCGTAAATCGACCATAAGGATCATAAAAATTGAGGATCTTGTGTGTTTTATTATGGAAAACGTAATTAGATGAATTGAATAACTAACAATTTGAAAATAGAGGCTTTAGGACCTGAAAGATGATTTGAAATCAAAATAATGTGGTTTTTAAAATGGCCATACACGGGACAATTATCGTAACGATTTATCTCCTCGATGTTAAAATCGAACGACAAATTGTACGTGTAAAGCAATATCGCAAACGATTTTACGTTCAAAAGATCGATTGGACGATTTTCTTGACGATCGATCGAAACGACAAATTGTCCCGTGTATGGGCACCTTTATGTGTAGCCCGATATACTAGCCAGGTGATTAAGTAAGAAAATTCAATTATTCGAGTGCCCTTTAACGGGTCCGTTTACCATGTTTTCTTAATTTCGTATTTGCTAACACGATATTATGTTTGTGTCCAGGTCACATGCTGCTGCAGGGTCCGGAGCCGCCGCCAATGATGCCGCAGGTGGGCGGGGAGCGGCCGCTGCTGACGCGGTCGGCGCCGCAGTCCGCCCCCGCGCCGCACGACTTGCACGCCGGCCCGCTCGACCCGCTGCCGCTGCCGCTTGACCACCCCGACTACCAGGTACGGTAAACTATTATAGATTCTCTTATAGGCAGAGGAGCCTAGGTTGTTTGATGGGGTTATGTTAAAGTTTAAGTCGTCATAATATGACGGTCCCCATGTTCCCCAAGACACTTCGTACGACATGCCGAATTTCATTCAATCGCTTCAACAGTTAACTAACATAACTATAAAATGTTATGCAAAAAAAAAACAAATGAAAAAATACACATTATTATTACTTTCTGTTACTGACAGTGCATATATCTTATTTCAGAGTGGCATGCAAATGACGAACTTAGGGTACGACGATCAACAGGGACACAACAGTCCACAGCATGATTACGATTTACCGCTCAGTGTGGAAAATGTAAGTATTATAATTAATATTTTGTTCCAGTAAACACTAGGGGCCTGGTAGGCCTACTACGAAACCGTTTTGAGACTCAAACAATCGGCGGAGAATGCCGCGTTCCGCTCTAACAACGTAATTTCTCGTTTGTTAGAGTAGGATGCGGCATTCTCGTACGATTGTTTGAGTCTCAAAATAGTTACGTGGTACGGCCACTGTTTCACCACTTTCTGATAAAGTGCCGAATAGGCTATCCACAGCTTTTTTGACAAATTCTCCATACTTCATCTGTCAAGTTGAGTGGTGGACAGCCTATTCGGCACTTATCAGGAAGTGGTGAAACAGGCCTTTAGGCTGCCTTCACATTAAGTCGCGAGTAGTGCGGCAGCCGCGCGACTGCTATACTAAAACGAGCCGGGCGGCTGCCGCGCGGCTCGCGACTTAATGTGAAGGCAGCCTCTTATGCTAAGTACTCACATACGGTTTTGCTCGATCGAGCAATAACGTCGAGCGAACCCGCGGCTCGGGCTTTCGTCCACACATTCAGCATTGCTCGATAGTTTTACCTATTCTAAATCAATATATTTCATTCCATCAATCCGGCTCGATCCGGTTTTATCAATCCTTCGAGCGGCTCGATGCGAGCCTTTGAGCTGTCAGTTTTGCGGTCCACACAGTAATTATTACTCGATTTGGAGTAAAACTATCGAGCAAAACCGTATGTGAGTACTTAGCATTACAAATAAACTGCAAATTACTACTAATTAATACTATAAAAGGTCTGCATAAATATTTTATCTCTCATTTCACAAGTCTCGACACCACAGACAAAGATAATGGACACTTGTAAATGTCTTTATTAGCGATGGTGCTACCAATTGTATTTTGTTTGGATACATTTCTAGTATTAATTAACTTTCAACGATATTATTCTTATGTAGAAGCAAGTGTTTTATAATAATTGCCTCTCTGTCATAACATTGTAAGTGTAACATGTTAACAATCATTGTAACAACTTCTAACCGGCCGCCTAGACGAGCAATTTTATCGTCAATATCACGTATTGCGTAATATTTTTGACCGTCTAGGGTTAATATTGAACTTGCCTTTCAATCTTATTTTGTCAAATAAATTGTTCAATAATATTGTTCAATGATATTGCACAATAAAATTGATAATCTTCTGAATCGAAGATAGGCTGTCGCGTATCTATCCCAGTGTCTTCATCTCAGCCAGAAGAGAGCTTGTTCGTATATCTCACTCTTGTAATTTTTCAGGCGGAGGAAGGCGAGCGCGAGGTGGGTGAGACGGAGGAGCAGTTCGAAGAGCGCGTGCTGAACCGGCGCGCGGCCCAGCTGTTCGCAGCCGTGCGCTCCAAGCTCGCCGCCGGCCAGTGCCTCGCCTTCGCCGACATCGCGCCCCGACATAATACGAGGAAGCAGGTAAATATGCTACTTATTTCTTTTATATACCACTAGATGTCGCCCGCAACTCCGTTGCGCCAAAAGGACTATGCCCAAAAAACCCATAGTCGATTAAAATAATTAATGTACAGGAAAGTAGAATAGTAGATTTTTTTTTATTAAATAAGGGGGCAAACGGGTCAACTGATCGTAAGCAACTACCGTCGCCCATGGACACTCGCAACATCAGAAGAGCTGCAGGTGCGTTGCCGGCCTTTTAATGTTCGGGCCACGCCACACTAACGAGAAACGCCGTTAATTATCGCGTTAATTCTAAAACATGTTATAGCATTATCGCCTTTAATTAGTGGCACGTAAAGGCGATAATGCTATTATATTAACGGCGTTTCTCGTTAGTGTGGCCCGAACATAAGAGGGAATACGCTCTTTTCTTGAAGGTTTGCAGGTCGTATAGGTCCGGAAATACTGCTGGTGACAGTTCGTTCCAGAGTTTTACAGTGCGCGGCAGAAAGTTACCCGAAAAACGCACTGTGGAAGACTGCCACTCATCAAGGTGATGAGGATGGTATGTTTTTCGCGTGGGGCGATGGCGAAAAGTTGCAGGTGGTATGATTCCGAACAATTCCTCAGAGCACTCCCCGTGATACAACCGATAGAGGATGCAGAGTGAAGCTTACATCTCGGCGTAATTCCAAGGGGTCCAAGCTGTTTGAAACAGATTTTAAATATGCAATTCATTTTATTCAAAACCATAACTGAAATAGATAATTTGAAAAAATAAATCTGAGATACACAGTACTTCAAATCAATCAATTACTTCCTTTGTTTTTTGTGTTCTTCCTCGTGAAAGTGATGTTGATAGATAAGAATTTAAATTTAGAGAAGAAAAGAGATGTCAGTTATAGAATAAAAGAAATCACAAGTGGCTTCACTCTACATCCTCTATCAGTTGTATCACGGGGAGTGCTCTGAAGAATTGTTCGGCATCATACCTACTGCAACTTTTTGCTATCGTTCCACGCGAAAAATATGCCATCCTCATCACCTTGATGAGTGGCAGTCTTCCACCGTGCGTTTTTTGCTAACTTTCTGCTGCGCACTGTAAAACTCTGAAATAAACAGTCACCAGCAGTATTTCCAATACGACCTGCAAATCTTCAAAGGCCGGCAACGCAATTGCAGCTCTTCTAATGTTGCCATGGGCGACAGTAGTGGCTTTAGGTAAGGAATATGATGATTACGTCTAGACATCTTTAAACACAATATATTAAGACGAAAGACAATATATTAAGATTTAATTTTATTTAAAAACATATTTATAAATTATTTAAAAGGATGGCTTTCTGGCTTTTACAACGTACTAATCGCCACACTATCGTTCGTAGCATCGCGTCGAATTAAATATCATAATGTAGATTCCTATAAGAAAAGTCAATTGTTACGATCGTTTTTAAAGTACTTGGGGATTGTTTAATCCGAAAAGGACATTGTATTTGGGATACAGTATAATTATATTATGTAATCTACTATGCCACATATAAATGGTTTGAATCGATTACGGGTTTTTGGTCCATACATCTTTGGGCATTCGCCTTATCGCCTGGGAACCGTACATTTTTCTAGGATAAAAAGTAGCCTATGTCTTTTCACGGGACCCAAAGCGGTTTGGGCGTGAAGAGGTAACAGACAGACAGACACACTTTCGCATTTATAATATTAGTACGGATTATATATCAGCATTTGGTAATGCTGGTATATAATCCATACTAAGACCTAATTTCACCAACGTCAGTTATCGTTACCACCTTAATAAATTTCATGTCTTCTTTTTCATCCATATGAAAAACGAAATAGGTAACTTGACACTAATTCCAGCATACATTTTAAGTTGTTGGTGAAATTGGGGTTAAGCCTTAGAAATAGTTTCTTGCTATGGAAGTTTAGCCCAAATCAACCCTTTGGTTGCAACAAATAAAGTTTATTAGATGAACATTGTGTACAATTTGAAATTCCATTTTTTTTATCTTTCAGGTGGCGCAAAAGTTCTACAGTTTACTTGTGTTGAAAAAACATCAAATGTTAAAGATAGAACAATCGGAAACGTATGGACCTATTACTTTCACAAAGGGCGCTCAGTTCGAAACGGAGGCCATTTAACTGTATTAGCGTAGTTGTTAGATTTAAATATTATCAATTAGTTGTAAAAGAGGGTAATATAAATGGTGATATGAGTGTTTTGTATGCGACGGACGGTTGGAGCCAAAAAATAATGTTAGATGTCACAGAAGTTGATTCAAATTCATAGAAATATTTTTCGGACCAAAATGCTGTGTGATGATCTCATTTTAATGGCAACATTGTCATAACTATGTCCACCTTCTGCTAAAGCTTATTTTACTTAAATGATACACTCTTGTATCGTTATAATAGTTTTTATCAATTATATTATAATAATTGAACGGTTTTTAAAAATCGGTTACAAATTTTTCACTAAACTTAGAAACTCGTAATTTACCAATGAACTCTGAAGTCAGTCAAGACACAAGCTCACTCTTTTAAAATAATTTGCATACACTAGAATTGTAAGAAACTCATAAAAGTAATAGCAATATGTACTGATTTTAAATCTTCAAAATATACTTCAACTTTAAAATGATATGAGTTATATAATTTAATATGACATTCTATAATAATATTATCATTCCCAATGAATATTGTATATAAAATAAAATTGTCATTTAATTATATTACTAATCGTGTTATTGACATCATAAATAATATTATATTAGTATTTTATTTCTGTGAATGCGCCAAGCTGAAAGTGACATAGTTATGCGTTACATTTCTATGAGCTTGATTGAAAAGTGACGGTATATAGAGACATTGGGAAGTCGATGCTGTAGAGATTTGCCTTATTTGTTTTGCGAGCTAGATTTAAGTGAAATTATATCATGTTTGAATATTTAACTATAATATTATTCTTTTGTGGACACCCGTCATTTGTTGCACACACCTACAGTAGTGTGAACATTTTGCACGTTGTTTTTATATAAATTATGTTAAATAAACATATTTTAAGACAGTTGAAAGTGTAGACAATATTCGCTTTAAGTTTTGTTGTTTCACTTCTACGTTTGTGTGCCGGTAAATACTAAAAGGGATCTACGAAATCAACGCTTTTTGGCACAGATGTTCGATAAGGTCGAGATAAGTGTTTTCTTTATGGTATATACTGTTTGAGAGGTAATAACTTGCCAGGGAAGTATGTGGTTAGTGGCAAATTTCATAAGGAATACCTAGTGATCTTATAATTTTTAGATGGTTAAAAAGAAAAAAATGTACAAGTAACTATAAGGTAGCTGATGAAACACCAAATAAGAAAGGAATTTGACATTGTCTATTACAACAGAAATATATTTACATGTTTATACGGTCTGCGTGCGCGATGCGTGAGCGTTGAATGTTTCCTACAAAGTTTCTCGATTAGTGTTCATTTGACATTTCTCCAAAGTGAATGCGAAATATATTGCCTATTTTGTATGCACTTTGGCATTTTGGTTTGTTCAAAATTGTGTTGAGGAAGTCTTCATATTTAACATAGTTTGTAAAAAATTTAAGGATTCACCTCTGTCATATAACGGTCACATAACAGTATGGTCCAGGATGTCTTATGCCAGTACATAAACATTTGTGGCCTTTACAGAGGTGAGCACTTAAATGCTTTCTATTGAAATTATTTGCAATAAATTTGTTGATGATAGCATGTATTTTATTGAGACCCATTCGTAAGTATTAGGGCCAACGTGAGTTTTAACTCGCGCGGGCGCACGCTCGCGTGTGTACAAACGAAAAATAGTATTAGCAGTGCAGGAGCGTGCGACGGAGGGCGGACGCGGGTACGCTCGACGGACGGGCGGGCACACGGCGTGGGCGCACGCTTTTCGCAATCGACGTTGTTTCCGTTGACATCTTTTTGCCAAATAATAAATGAGTAAATAATACATGGTAATCTTCTGGACACAACTGTACACGCTCGAGATACCAAGAAAAACAATAAACCTTTTTGAACGTGGCGGGTGACACGGTAGCCGTGTCATCTACTTCTATGGCGTATGGCACGGCTCACGTGTCACGAGAAAATTGTATGCCGCCACGACTGAGTGTCTTCAAAAAGGTGCGCCGCATTGAATCGGTTAATGTCCCCTAGAGGGCGCTGTCATTTTAACGTGACGCCTTTGTAGTAGTAATGCAGCCTTTAAGCGATCAAAATAGGGTTTATACGTGGGAGAGCCATGCTTCGGCACGAATGGGCCGGCTCGACCGGAGAAATACCACGTTCTCGCAGAAAACCGGCGTGAAACAGCGCTTGCGCTGTGTTTCGCCGAGTGAGTTTACCGGAGGCCCAATCCCATACCCCTATTCCCTTTTACATGCCTACCCTCCCCTATTCCCTCTTAAAAGGCCGGCAACGCACCTGCAGCTCTTCTGATGCTGCGAGTGTCCATGGGCGACGGAAGTTGCTTACCATCAGATGACCCGTTTGGTAGTTTGCCCCTTTAGGGAATAAATGCACATCCATAGCATACAGGTAAAAAATAAATCATAACCCTCCCTTTTGGTTGGCTTGGCCGTTGTCGGATAAATAGTGGGTAGTGTTGTACATAATATTATCACTAGTGACTTAACATACAAGTCATTTTCAATTTTTATTACTCCGCCTAGGACTACCTAGCTCTAGACAACTGACTTACTTGGAGTAATGGTAACGTAAACAAGGTTTAAGACTCCATAGACGAGAAGGCGTTGCTATACTTCTATCCATCTACTATCATATTTTTTGTAAACAAGCTTTTTATAGCAGCTAAATTGGGTACCCGTACTGTTGTTTTAGAAGTATGCACTACATATTTAAACTCAAGTGGCCAAAGCAGTTCTCACTTGAAAGATCCAAACTTATAGTCTGTCAAAAAAGTGAAGAAACTAAAAAGTGGTAACATCGAAGTGTCATCCCTTTCAAATTGATGTAAGGGATGAAAAAAGGAAGGGAAGGAAAAAGGGATGACACTACGATGTTGCCACTTTTTAATTTCTTCATTTTGTTGACAGACTATATCATACAGTACACACTTGGATCTTACATTTTTGTTTACAGTTATTTAAAAATACTGTTACACGAGGTAAGATATAGTGAAAAAGCTTGTGATTTGTATCATTTAATTGCCCTAAAATGTACAATACAGATACTGACATTCCCAAACAGCATAAGTATTAAGTCGATGACAACACACGCATTGCGTTTTGACTGGCTTCAAATATCATCAAAGACTTTCAACAGTTACACTGCGAGACTATTCATAACATGATTTTCGGTCAACAGTCTACAAACATAGGTGTAGGAATAATCAAAGTTTTCATACAATGTTTTATTTGCAGATATATACTACATAATTAAATAAATTGCATGCCCAATGATGTGACGGCATACCGTAACACTTAAAACACATGTCCTTTGCACCACTATGAGGGTGAGGTTTCACACATTGATTCCATGGCCTTTCACTCCAGATATTATACACTGAAACCTCGTAGGATGGCAGTAGTAGTGTTCTTAACAATAAATAGCTTAGAAAGCGAACAACAGCAGGAAGGCCATCATAAGACAGAACAGACCCATAGCCTCAGACAGGGCGAAACCTAAGATGGCGTATGAGAAAAGTTGCTGTTTGAGAGATGGGTTCCTGGCGTAGCCGATGATGAGGGAGCCGAAAACTGTTCCGATACCAGCACCTGTAAAACAAAATATCAAGTCAAGTTATTATCGCCTTAAAATAAATTGTATGAAGTTTTTTGAGTTGTATACTTATTTTATTATATAGTATTTTTATAAACCTATTATTTGGGGCTACATTAAAAAAACTAGGCCTTTACATCCGTTGTGGATGATTTATACAGTATTTTTCAGAGCGAAGTAACCACTCCTCAAATATTGTAGTGCCTGGGACAAGATTTTTAAATGTCCGTATGGTTGCCCAAGCGCATATGGCATTCTCGCATCATAGTCGGCCTAGTCCAGAGGAAAGAACTAGTCAATACGTCTGGGACCAACTATGTGCGGGTTTCCTCACGATGTTTTCCTTCACCGTACGAGCCGTCCGTATTATGTACTTGAGATCAGAAAATGTCTCATAGGTACACGCCTCCACCCGGGTTCGAACCTGCACTCTCTAAGAGTGCGAACCGAAGGTCTACCCATTAGGCCACGGACGCTCTTCGGACACGGGCTACATTAACTCTAAATGAAATTAGTAAACTCTATTACAGCATGCCTGTGAAACTGACATGCCAGCTAAAGTGTTAGAAAGATCATTAAATTATAATCAAATTATTTAACAACTAATAAAACAATAATATGAAACATACATCCACATTCACATACTATAATAGGACAACACAATTGGAACTCACCCATTAGTTTAGTATTAGTTTCATGCAAGCAAGACGGTACATTGAATGTGACACTTAAATTAAAAAGCAAATAGCATTAGAAAAGCAATCATCAAACAGAAAAGGCCCATAGCTTCAGACAGTGCAAATCCGAGAATTGCATATGAGAAAAGTTGTTGTTTCAATGATGGGTTACGTGAATAACCAATGATCAAGCATCCAAACACGACACCAATTCCAATACCTGCAAGTTATTGTGTTAACATTATTTAAAAAACATTTTTTACTGTTATGTGAAATACCATCATCACATTAGGTTATGTAACATGAGGATGAAAATTTGCACAAAAATGTTTTGTGTGCCAACTTTGTACTAAGAATTTAGTGCAGCACTTTGCTATGCGCTTTAGCACTGTGTAGCATCTAGCTTAGTTTAAGTCACCAAAGCACAATAAAGGAAACAAACACGCAAAAACAGTGAGATTAGTCTAAACTGTGCCTTTGGTTTCATTAGAATGTACTTTAAACTGCCAATAACTAAACTGTTTAGGTTAATTTCAGATTCAATACAATGTTATTTCCTCATTCTTTGTTTTAATGAAAGATGTCATTTGACAAATGACTAGCACATACAAGCATTCCTGAAATCTGAACTAGGGTTCAGTGAGAAACCAGGGGCACAATTTGGGTTAGTGCTTAGGTATTATACAATCATGCAGCAAGTGAACAGGCAAGGATTATTATATAATAGAATAATTACCAGATCCAGCTACTCCTACTGTCGCCGCACCAGCGCCGATGAATTTAGCAGCTGAGTCGATATCCTTAGTGACTGAGGTGGTCTGGAACGATCGGACAGCTGAGAACTGTGCTGGGGCCGCAGGCACGATCTGTGTCTGTGAGGGCACTGCTGCCAGTGGCCTGACGATGGCGGCATTGCTGAAGATCTGAAATGTAAGTGTTAATAATTAAATTATGGCAAAGTTATTAAAGTTACAAATGCAATTATGTCAATAAAAAATGAATTGAAAATAAAGTGCAAATAGTTTGGCTGTTACATAACGAGGCTTCGTTAAGTTGAGACCTACTCCATTGGAAGTAACCTAGTGATTTATGAATGTGATAGGTGAATGAAAACCTAATAATGTCACCAATAGATATTCCAATGTCAAGGCAAAGGTTCATTGCATAAGAGGTTTTATTACATGTTATGACTAAAGTTGCAATTTTTATGAATAAGTACATTAGATTTATTCATAAAACCTCCTAAGATAACCAATAAAATATTACAAGTTGAGTACTTACAGCAGACCTGGCTGCAGGGGCAATCAATCTAGCGGCGGACAGCATTTTAATGTTGATTGGGTGCGGCGATTAACAACTGCAAGAAATAGGAGAGAAGTGTTGTTTTAATACGGCAGCCAAGAGAACTTACGGTATAGTAAGACTTGTCAGTTTGACCGCAGAGCGTTACGTAATTATTAGGGCTACGTAACAAGGGGACGATACAAGAGACTATGTCAAAATAACAATGTATTGTACCCAAATTATGACTGGGTGCCCACAAAATGAGCGAATAGTAACATAAATATAGAGGTTTTCTTCATATATAGCGGTAGAAAATGGCCGATTGTAGGAGCTATCTTGCAAAGTTAATTTCTATGATAACTTACAATATCACTAGTAAATATTATCACCGATTATCACTGGGACCTTCCGTCAGCACAATATATCACTCTTTACTGTAATAAAATTTCAGATTTCAGCACTTTTTCACGATTAGAATTCACAATCCTATGACACTTACCAAAGAACACCGAGAAGGAGGAGACCGGCCTTTGGAATGTTCAATTTTTGAGTGACCGATCTGAAACAGAGTATAAATCGAGTGTCGTCATTGGTCGACTTGCGCAGTGCGCGAAATTTCCGCCAAGAACAGCCAACTATTGATTGCATAGGGTGTATGACATAAACACAAATCACTTTTTATTAAAAAAAATAGTTTTATTCACAAGATTACTAGTGCATTAATTTAAAAATTAATTAAATTATTTTAAAATAGCTTTCACAAAAGTATTTTAGGCAACTAATGGATAAAATATCTTTTAAAATACAGGAAGAAAAAAACTCAATCGTTAGTACCGTTTCCAATTTGACTAGTATATTATCCACCGTTCGACATGGCCGTCTTCATGATAAACATCTGTAAATATAATGGCTGTGGGATAACTTTTCCTCGACTACCAGATTTAATTGAACACATTGAAGATGTCCACATTGGTAAATATTGATTTCTTTTTCATACATTACCTGATTTCTTGCATCTAAAAGTGGACAATTATACAATGACCCTCCCATATACGTCTTATCAGTATCCATAGTGCCAACATTGAAACTTAAAAATGTTTTATTTTAGCATGAAATTTAAAATAACTCTGTATTTTATTAATATTAAATATTTTAATTCTATTCAAACATATTAGTAAACCACTAGAATAAATTCACTGTATTCTTTGATGTCCCGAAATGGAAATTCTTTAAATGTTATTTTGATAATATTTTGTAAACATTGATCAGCTGTTTATTGCTGGGGCATGAACATAGTCAATGCTGGGTTATTCTGAGAGTTATGCTGAGAGTTATTTTATTTATATATAGCCCTAACTTCATAATATTTTTTTTTATTATTAGTGAATTATTATTACGCTCTTCTTATCAAGTTACATTTAGATGGGCCCAGCTAGCAGGGGTGTGAGTTTTCAACTTCTCACCCTGGCCTGAGTAGGTACTATCCACAGATTTTTTTTTAAACTTAAACTTTGTTATTTTTTCTGAGATATTGTTTTAAAATTATTATAGGTAAGTACGGATACAGTATTAGAGTATTTCACAATATTATGTAAAGATTGTAGGTTCACAAAATTATTTTATTTTATACTTTACAAATTACAATACACCTTTACAATGTATATTAATATATTATACATACTTACTTAATAGATAAGAAAAATATTGCAATGTCCTTGTCTGGTACATTAAAAAATTATAAGATGGAGGACAGCAATATTGTTGATATGTATTATATTTTAGGGTGCCTTTATTTTCAACAATCCAGAAAGTCTAAATGTAGGTTAGGTTAGGTTGGAACGTAGACCACAACACCCAGAATAAAGAGCCCCGCGTAGCGGGGCTCCGTCGACTTTCTTTTGCCAGAAATAGTCATGCGCCATCATAACAATACTAGTTCTGATGTTTACAGATTATAACGCGACTGTAAAAAAAAAACGGCCTCAAAATCGCTGGTGGTGCGATACGGAATATTTACTAATATAATAATATACTTTAACAACAAAATATAATCTTTTTGTATGTATAATTAATAATTATGTTTACACAATGGTATATGTATGTGGCATTAGTAAGAAAAGAAGCGACTGTAATAACTAATAACATTGTACTAACATTATTATAATAATAACATGATAACATTATAAAATACACTATACTAAAAATAGGCTTATTTTCAGTACAGTGTACTGGAGTCAAATAATAAGTATGTTCAGCTTTGTACACGTCATGTACAGTCGGAACCTAGCTGTCAACTGAATGCAGGCGAATGTGTAAACAGTAAGTTCGTATTCGCTATTCGTGCCCTTTGATTCGCGCCCGAAAAACCGCTTCCCGCGCGAATGCCACGAATCGCGAGGCGAAGTGTGAGGCGAATAGCGAGCGAACTGTTTCCACATTCGTGTTCGTTATTCGCCTCGCGATTCGCGCTAATGTATAAATGCGGTATTACACACAATGTTTTGGAGATCGTGACGTCACACTCTGTGATGTCTGTTTGCGATCACGTGAAATTACTGATTAATTAATATTATTGGTACATTTTAATTCAAACAATTTATTATATGATAATCAATACGGATTTACTAAGGGTCGATCCACAACGGATGCTGGTTTAGGTCTTCTTTGTAGTACATTTCAAGCTTGGGAGGAGTCGCAGGACGCTCTTTGCGTCTTTTGCGACCTCTCCAAAGCCTTCGATTGTGTGGATCATGCTACATTGATCAGGAAATTGCGCCACTATGGCATAACGGACTCAGCTCTTAGCCTTTTGACTTCTTACCTTATAAACAGGACTCAAAGGGTTGAAGTAAACGGAAACAGGTCCAATGGAACCAAAATAGAATTAGATGTCCACAGGGATCTATTTTAGGCCCACTTTTTTTTCTCATCTATATAAATGACTTACCTTACCTTGTTAAAGGAAAATGATAATGAGATAGTACTTTTTGCTGATGACACTTCACTTATTTTTAAAGTGAAGCGACAACAGTCAAATTACGACGAGGTAAACAGTACTTTCTCAAAAATAGTACATTGGTTTAATGCTAATAACTTACTTTTAAATTCCAGTAAAACTAAATGTGTAAAGTTCACTTTGCCCAATGTTAGGCAAGTCCAAACCAATGTACTATTGAATGATGAGAAGATGAATTTGGTAGACACCACTGTATTCTTAGGTATAAGTTATAACACTTGATAGTAAATTACAGTGGGGTCCTCATATTGTTAATCTTGCAGGTATGCTCAGTTCTGAGGCATTTGCAGTCAGAAAAATCAGAGAAACTTGGCACGATTAGTATATTTTAGTTATTTTCATAGTAGAATGTCATATGGAATCCTTTTATGGGGAAACGCTGCCGACATTAATACAATATTTGTACTGCAGAAGCGAGTCACGCTCTATTTATAAAATGTCTTCTTTTGAATCTCTGAGAGATAAATTTAAAGAAATTGGTATTCTAACTGTTGCTTCTCAATACATTTTGGATAATGTAATATAAGTTACAAAAAATATAAGTAAATTTAAAGCTAAAAGTGACATTCATTGTAGGAACACCAGAAATAAGCACAAGCTGGATTTGCCGATGATCAGACTTAGTAAAGTTAGTAAATCGTTTAAAGGTCAATGTATACGCCTGTACAATAAAATCCCAGAAAATGTTCAAAATCTTTCGATTAATAAATTAAAAAAAAAGTAGTCAAAGAACGTTTGTGTGCCAAAGCCAATAAGGTCAATGATTTCATAAACGATGGCACATCTTGGGAGTAGGATGGCTGCTTGCAAGGCTACTTCTACATTATTATATTATGACTTACAATTATGTATGGATGTTGACATTGTATAATTTTAAGTTACAATTGTAAATTTTATTTTAAAAAGATTAATTTTTTTCTCACTTTTTTGGTAAAAAGTGGGACCCCGTGCGAGTTTCTAATTTTTTATTCTTTATAAACACCTAGTTTAAAAAAAATCTGATTTGCCCTCCCTGGCCCAGAATCTGCGTAATTTGCCCCCCCCCCTGGTCCAGAACCTGGGTAATTTGCCTCCCCCCTGGCCCAGAACCTGGGTACGCCCATGTCTACACCCCTATTGCAAAAATTGGTATTAATTTTTATTTATTTGAATTTGTCTCCACACAGATTATGATCCAGCCGTAATAGAACAGAAGGAAGCATCACAGCCAGCATGTATACCTCTGAGCTACGTATTGAAGTTCTTCACAGAGGCTTCGCGACGGGAACTGCAGAGTCTACCTCCTGTGGATGTGCGCAGGCGGCTCGTGTCCGCACCCAAGACACCATCAGTGCGAAGCAGTTCCCCAACAGGTTATTGCTATTAGATTAAGGATATGTACGTTGATGACATTTTTTGCTAACTGTATGAACTTTGGCTTAAAAGCATGAAGAATAATATGGATAAATTGCAACAATGGACACTTAATGAACACAATATTCTAAACAAAGCTTATGTGCTTGTTGAGGGATTAACAGTTAACAAGTAAAATTAAAATAAGTTACTTATATACTTATTTATTTTAAATACATATTTACTGCCAAATGTTAGATTTGACTAAAAGTAGCTAACATAGCTGAGAAATAATATAAGCAACTTAAAAAAGTGCTTTTTACAAAAGTAGATAATAAACAAGCATAATATGGATCACCCGATGGCAAATGATTATGGTTGCTCATAGACAATATCCTCATTAATCGATTTACGAATTCGTTGCAAACCTTTCAAATGGGTATTAACTATTAACTATTATCTTGAAGGTTTGTAGGTGGTCTAGACATAATATGGCAGGCAGCGCAGGCCAAAGTGGAAAATAATATGCTAAATGTCCTTAATTTTAATGTGAGTTGGCTTAAAAGCGTTTGCGACGCTATTCCAGGAAGTGAAGTAGATGAAGACGAGATGATGAGCCCGTCCGAGGACAGCAACGACTCGTGGACCACCGTTGAAGAGTACAGCTCTGAGTTCATACTGCGCTATGGAGTCAAGTAAGCATTCTATTTATTTAGATTGCTTCTTCATTACTTCGAATGTGATAAAGATATTATCCATACTAACATTACAATTAATGCAAAAGTTTGTCCGTCTGACTGTTTGCTCTTTAGGCTCAATTTGTTGAAAGGTATGGAAATACTTTGAGACATATCACATAGGATACTTTTCATTTCGGAAAAATGTACGGTTCTCGCGCTATAAACGAATTTTGGTGCAACGGAGTTGCGGGCGTCATCTAAAATTATGTAAGAAGAGATTGTCCTTATTAAGTCATTGGATGATTCATACATAAATGAGTATTGTAATGACTAATGACCTATGCTATGACGCACATATTAAATCTGTGATCAGAATATTATCTTCTAAACAATTTAATGCACATATTTATTAAGTACTAGACGTTCCACGCGGCTTCGCCTGCGTAAATTCGAAATTTCGCGGACAAATTAGTATAGCCCACAAAAAATAGCCTATGATCCTTCACGTGGTCTACTTTTTATCTGTGCGAAATAACATGAATTCACGCGATAAGTCCATTCAAATAATTTTTCCAGTTTTTTCCACATTTTCCTGTTTCTTTGCTCCTATTAGTCTTAGGGCCTATTTAGGCTATTCACCACTTAACTTGACAAATCAAGTATGGGGAGTCTGCCAAAGAATATATATAGCCTATTCGGCACTTTATCAGAAAGTGGTGTAACAGGCCCTTAGCATGATAATCTATAATATAAAAATGAGTCGCTGAATGTGTTGCTAAGCGCAAAACTCGAGAACTGCTGAACGGATTGGGCTAATTTTAGTCATAAAATATTCGTAGAACCCCAGGGAAGGTTTTTAAGTGACACGAAGTTTACCGGGACAGCTAGTCTATAATATAAAAATGAGTCGCTGAATGTGTTGCTAAGCGCAAAACTCGAGAACGGCTGAACGGATTGGGCTGATTTTAGTCTTGAAATATTCGTAGAAGTCCAGGGAAGGTTTTAAAGTGACCTGTGACACGAAGTTCATCGGGACAGCTAGTAATATATATGTCGCAGTCGACTGGTTAAAAAAGCCATTCAATCAAACAGCTAGAACTTCAAAACTTGTTCAGTCAAAAATCTCTTTGACTGAACAACGCCATTGAATCACACTGCTATACGTCGTTTAGCCGACTTGTTGACTGCAACGTTCAACACTACAGCTAGATGACGCTTAGCTAACTGGTTAAATGGTAAATTAACTAAGGTGAGTGGTGACCATTAGTTTAGTGCTACTATTCACTGACCTCCATTATACAAGTACGCTGGACTTATGATACCCAGCTGTTTTTTGTGCCTATTTGAAGCGGAATCAACGCCCCCAATGCGGGGAGAGAGAACTAAATCTGACGTTAGTTTGACGTTTAAAAGTCGCCATATTGGCGCTGATAGCAGTAGTGGGAGTACTTGGAACTTACGTGTTATGCATAATGCAAACGTGTAGACCGATTTTGATCTAGGTTCTTATGAAGTTTCTTAATTTATTAAGGGCGGATTCGACCAAACTGGAGTAAAATTTTACTCGAGTATAACTGTCTCCTAATCTAAGAGTAAGCTGGTTTTGCGTTTTTCCAACTTCTAATCCAAGAATGAGGTAATTACACGGGAGTAAATATTTACACGGGCTATTTTGGTGGAGTAAATATTAAACTGAGAATAGTTGCACAACAGGGTTCAACTGTCACGACTCACGGTCGGTGTCATTGTGAATAGTTCACAATGACACCGACCGTGACATTTTATTTCATACTCTTTGAGTAACTTGGTAAAATCCAAACGATAATACCCTAGAGTAAATTAAAGGAGTAAAATTATTCTCATGATAGTTATACTCGTGTATCTTCAAGTTTGGTCGAATCGGGCCTAAGTATGCGTAATTTTTTGTATTCTTTGTACGACTGACCTTTATGTCATTGGCAATAGGATCTTTTTGCAGGTAAAATGACTCTAACCGGGCTAGGCAATATTTTCTTACAGTAAAGTCTATAATATGACTATATATTTTTTTAGAATGAACGCGAGCGCAGCGTCCGGCGCGCTGGGTCCAGCGGCGCAGGAGAAGCCGTTCGCGTGCCCCGTGCCCGGCTGCAAGAAGCGCTACAAAAACGTCAACGGCATCAAATACCACTCCAAGAACGGACACAAGAAGGACGGCAAGTGAGTACTAATCTGCAGTGTGTAACAAAAATAAGTGATAATACTTTAGGGTGTGTACGTGTTCCTTGTAGAGAGTTCACTGTGAAAGTAGCAGCGCTGAAAGACGAATTTTTTTGTTTACTTCTGTATGGGCAAGGTCCCGAGCGGCGAGCGTCACGAGTTTCCCCATACAAAAGTGAAGAAAATTTTTGGTCTTTCAGTGCTGCTACTTTCACAGTGAACTCGCTACAAGGAACACGTACACACCTTAAAGTATTATCACTTATTTTTGTTACACCTGTATACTTATTGCGTGTCTTTCTTACGCCGGCTTGCCCACACGTATCACATCCACACCACACCGTAGCGACACAATGTGGTTATCTGTATCACACACGCTGTTGATAATTATTGCAAAATGGTGCGTGTGAATAGCCCTATTCATTCTCAATACAAAGTATACGCCCGACCACGTGGTGTGGTTGTGGCTATAGTGTTGTTGTGGTACGTGTGGAACAGCCCTTAAACAGATTAACAAATTTTTATGTACATGTATATGTCTACCCATAAGGGCTACTGGCGCCTGTGTGCAAAATAAGGATTTTGGCGCCCCTAAAGATGGCGATTTGGCGCCCCTAGAGGATGGCGCCCGTGTGCATTGCACACATTGCACATATGGTAGCAGGGGCCCTGTCTACCAGAATCTCATGGCAAATTTGGATGCGAGATTTTAAAAAAATATCCTTAATCATTGGATATTTTTTTACATTTGCATGTATTACACACATAATCAGCTGCTATGAGGATAAAAAGTATCAAACGTTTTGCTCCAATTTCCCCAGTATTGGTAGCGTCAATTTCTTTTTTTCTTTTTTTGCCAACAGATTCTGTTAGAACTATAGTTTGTTTTCCGAAAAAAAAATCGGTTGAATAGAGCTGGAAATCAAATATACGGCAGCACTTTACTTCTTTTTTTCTGCGACAAAAATGCTCTATTTCTGCTCCTTTCAACAATATAAGGGACTTCAGTTTTTAAGTGCTCTATTTAATTCCTTTTTATTACTAAGTACGTAACTTAAAATGCGCCAATAATTCTTAATTTCCAGAATCAAAAAGTCTTACAAATGTCAATGCGGTAAGAGTTACAAAACGGCACAGGGTCTCAAAAGTCACTCGATCACCCACCACATAAGTCAAAACGCAGTCCCAGCATCGGAGCCCAGTAGGCCCAACATTCAGAAGATGCCGGGTCTGGTCGTCACAGCATCTCCCGCCAGTCGCCCAGTCAACATCATGGAGGCCATCGACACTAGCAAACTAGTCCGTATATACGACAGCATAAATACTAAAGATCTCCCCTCATTCACTATACCCAAGCATAACCTGACAAACCTGAATATTATCACTAGTCAAAACGGGGGCATTCGCCACTCGGTGCTGTTGACACCGAATTCGTCCCCCGCTTCCAGCCCGCTAGACAAGACCAAATGCGAGAGACTACCCAAAATAACTCTACCCCACGACTATGACATATCGATGACTAACGAACGCAGATGCTAAACACGAAATTGTCTGACTTTTTTTCAGAACAAATAACGACTAGTCTTAAGTCATATTAGAAAGTGGATTTTACTTTTTTGAAACGAAAAATGCGATATATCTATTTACATAGGATTCCAGATTTTGATCACATTAATTCTTTATTTTAAGTAAGGTTCTGTTTTAGATGAGTCAAAGATTTTCGTTAGGTGATTTTATTTAAATGATTTAGTTAATTAGATGTTGGGTGTAGCTAAAGTGAACAGATAAGTTTAATATTATATTGATGCCTGGTTTTGGAGATCTTTTGACTCGAGTTTATCTTTTAACTTAACGCTTTTGATTGGCTAACGAGTAACGCCGATACTAACCAATCAAATAATAATAATAATAAATTAGCTTTATATCAGGCTCAGATCAAAGGCATAGTCCCTCTCTCAGAATATATTATTTTAGTCTGAGCTCTAGAGTTTGTAGTTTAGAATTTTAGACACTAATATGTAGGTATTGTATACGACCGAATACTTCTATACCTTGTTTTTTCTTACATAAAGTGCCCACAATTATTTATGAACAATGTGGTATAAGTATAGTTTTTTTAATTTATTACAATTTTTATATTTATTACTATTTCTGTTCTGACATTACAATTTTAATTTTTATATTTATGCAAGAAAAAACTCGATGTAGTACTTAATACAATACAGTTCCTATTTTACTACTGTACTTGACAGCTGACTATAATATATTTGTGTTACCGCGTGGCGAATTGAACTCCAAGCTTTATTTGAAAGACAATGTTAAAGTAAGTTTTGTTATTTTATGCGTAGGTTTTGTGTTCATTTGAACTTACTATAAAAATCTTAGTAGTTAAGATTTAAGCTTAGGGCTTGTTTCACCACTTCCTGATAAGTGACGAATAGGCTATCCACCAATTAACGTGACAGATCAAGTATGAAGAATCTGTCAAAAAAGTTGTGTATAGCCTATTCGGCACTTTACGAAAGTGGTGAAACATGGCCTTAGTGTCTCAAAGTATAAACTTAAATAAGTAGCTGATTGTACTTAATGTGAGTTTATCGATGGTTCATCCCAAAGCGTAGAGGCGTTTTAAATTAATGTAAATGAAAATTTTCATATATTCGTTACAAATTATTGTTGTACAAATATTTAATGATTATTATATTTATAATGTTTAAAGTATTACATAATTTATATAATTCTTCATAATTTTTGTTTAGAGTTTAGACGAAAGTTGTTTTTGTTTTTTGTTACTTTGTTTTGCATGCAAAAGAATATATATATAATATTTATTTAACTTATTCAATTTCTGTTTCTTTATTGTAGATGTTTGTTGTGATTTAATTATGTTCCATTGTGATATTTGTCAGTAACGAGTAATGACAGACGAGCCTTGTAACGAAAAAGTCGCTTGTACTGGTCGACAAGGCTGTTTATGAACGTGGCGAGAAAAGGAACTAACGCTTTTATCATACAAAAACGTAATTTTTGACAGTTCTCTTTTACCAGCAGCGCACATTGACTGACATTGACACATTCAATTAAAGCCTTGTCGAACTGTAATATTTATTTTAGTCTTGCTTTTACCACAGACTAACAACAGTATATTCTTAAACGGATAAACAACTCAACAAAATCTTGCTATTGCTAACTATTAAAAAGTAATTTTAAAGTTCATGAGAAAACCATGATTGATTTGCCATAATTGTCCCAGTGTCGTAAAAAGTAAGATGTTACTATTATAGTTGAGCATATATTCTGTCTTTATTTTGGTTTTGTATTTTAAGACACTGTCCTCCACACTATTAAAACTATTTAAATACTACTATACAGTCACTGACCTCCATTATACAAGTACGCTGGACATATTATCACTTTGAAATGACAGCTATTTTTTGTGCCTATTTGAAGCGGAATCAGCGCCCCCCAATGCGGGGGAAGAGAACTAAATCTGACGTAAAAATGACGTCTGAATGTCGCCATATTGGCGCTTATAGAAGTAGTGAGAGTACTTGAAACTAATACTAGTGATGACAACCAATAACGATTAAGCGGCCATTTGCAAGTTACGTCAGATTTAGTTCTCTTCCCCCGCATTAGGGCGCTGATTCCGTTTCAAATAGTCACAAAAAGCAGGTGGGTATAATAAGTCCAGCGTACATTTGTATAATGGATGTCAGTGCATACAGTGCCTAGAAAATATACTTGATAGTAAAGGATAAAATTATATGGCGTATCTATTGTGTAACTTTTTTATTAGTAAGGGGGTCAATGTTTTAATGTAAGTAGGTATTTCTATTGGTCTCTGCTTTTTTATAATATTTTCAAATTCATTACAACAGGGTATTGTGGTGAAAATCTCATTTGACAAGACTAATGAATACATATTGATTATGAGGCGACTTTTGTGGTGAAATTTAAATGACATAAAAACTTAGTCCGGCTGAATTTAGTTACAGAGTTAAGTTTGTGCGCTTGACCACCTGTCTGCGAAGACTGTGAGCGCAACGGCGGCTAACTTCAGTACGGTGGAGTTACTGTGTCGGTGATAAACAGTACTTGTAGTACTTACTAGTGTGAAATATGCTTTATAAAACCAATTAGTTTGTAATAAGATAATTTGTAATTGTAAGGTATGGCATTCGCTACAGAGACATCAATTAGAGTTACAAATATACTCATAAATGTGATATTATATTATAAAAAGTAAAAAAAAAAATGCTTGTAAGCGTATACCTATTTAAATTTTTGACTGTAGTATGTAAGGCTGAGATTGTTTAAGTATTATAAGAAAATCTGTACTTTATTTACGTCATATAATCACAATAACATTTTGGCCATACTTATGTTAGACATAGGTTCATACTGTCACTCGATTATTTGTGAGTTGTGAGCGAGATTGTTGAACTATTTAAATTGTTTGTTTTAATTATATGACGTATGTACTGGACGTACAATTGTTTTTGCATCTAAGTGCGTGTGTTTTGTGCCTTCATATATTTTCGTCATGACTCATCTCCCTGACATTGGAATTTCTGTCATGTGTGGGTGTTGTTATGTCACAATGTAAATTATTGTCTCATTAATATAATAAGTTTTAAAATGATAACTTTAAAAGTATATATTTTGTAATCTATACGATAAGTATTCGTGGGAACGATTCGAGGGCAAGTTATTTTTATAAAATACCCCCTTCCAAACCTTCCATTGGTTTTGTATCGTTTGCTCCGACATAATATGCTTTTTATGTAAGTGTGTCAATTTTAATACGATTTGTGATTGTCGGTAGCCACTGTGGTGCTAAAAGGGATCTAGAAATGTTTGTAAAACAAAATTGGCTTTACTACACGCGAGCTATGCGGTGAAACTTTGAAAAATGGCAGTGCGCAAGTTTTTTTTAAGTAATGTAACTTATTTTTAAAACAATAAACACTATCCCTATTACTGACATAAATATTTACACAGCGGATCACTGTTCACTATTAAACAAGGTCTGCTTTGTCTTTTTCCGGAATTTTGGAAGTCTCAATATTACGTAATATTGAGACTTAGCGGACTTTCATTAGTCATACGCTGCGTTAATATTTTGATTATGGTAAGGGTAGAGTAAAATTCAAAATGGATGAAAAAGTACACGTCTTATAAGGGTCAATTTATAATAGCGCAGAGTCATGTCAATTTATAGAAGCGCATCGAAGCGTCAAATTCGCAACAAGTCGAACGAATGCGCGCGGATTCGCCAGAGTGCCTACAGTGACATTCCGATACCCCTTCAGACGGCCTAAGCATATCTTAGCCGACCCTGTAGACCCCATCACAGAATACGTAACGTACTGTGTACAGTTACGTAAACACAAATCACACTCACCCGCGTGGTTAGTACTGCACCGGGGACGACGCCGGCGCCTTCCCCGAGGACTTAACACGACCCGAATGACAAACAGACAGACCGACCGAAATCCGATGCCGAGCTCGATCCCGGGTTCGAGTTCGCATGCGGATAGCATAGGAACACACCTAAATCATTACCGCGACCGCGACATTGTCGTAGAGAGCTCTACCAATTACTTTGACATTAGAACATACACGCGTATGTCACCCCAACCGGACTCGGAAGGGGAGAGGGACGGCCCTCTTTTAAGCAATAACATTAATAACTTGAGCTCATCTACCGCGATAACTCGTACGCAGCTAGTTTGTGCTACCGCGCGCGAGCAGCCTCACTCGTCTGAGAGTGAGTAAGGGGTCGGACCCCTTAAGAGCAGGGGGGACCCGTGTCCCCACGTCAGATAAAAATAGCTTATTTTCGTAGCTTTCCCCAATATTGCCCGTCTAGAATGTCACACGTGTGACTTTAGGGGAGGGGGCCAGGCCCCCCTCATTGTTTATTTCCAAACCAACTAGCAACAGACTAGTTATAGCCACGATTAAACTACTATGGTCTTAACCAGACCAGTAGCTTAGACCCTTTCGAAAAAAAAAAAAAAAAAAAAAAAAAAGCCTACAGTGATGATGCGTAGATTCGCTTGTGTGCGCTTGGATGCGCGAGAATGCGCGCGCACCAAAAAGCGGTGGTCAAGCGAATTCGCGAAAGTGCGCGCGCCTTTTTAAATTCTCAGAAGTAATATGTGCGTTAACGCTTTGGAGTTAAGGTTGAATTTGTTATGTTCAGTTTTAATAATTCGCTTCGATGCGCTTCGACTCTGCGCTAGTATAAATTGACCCTAAGAACAATGTAAGTTCTTTACAAAAAAAATAGTTATATTGTTTTAAATATTAACAAAGGTAAAAATCTTGTGCACTGAGTCAACTCCTGCATTTGGTAAATTTTTGTGGTGCTTAACGGGTAATGTGATATTTTCGGCTGGAGAGCCCGCCACGTGTAGAAAATACCAAAGAGAAGATATCTCAAGTTTGTTGTTTCGTATTTTGATGTGTAGTAAATAAATGGATTCAAATCCTTATATGCTATGATCAAGTCTGTGGTTTTATTTTTCCCTCGTGTTTTAGGTTAAAATTATAGAAATTGAAAGACATACGCGTAGTTAATACTTAAATGATTACCTACAGTCGTATCTGTTGCATAGAAATAAAACATTTTAATTTCCTTTAATTATATTATAATTGGTATTAAAATGAGAATATCACAAATATATTATAAGATACGAAATTACACTTATGGAATAAACTTAAATTAAATATTTTTAGGCACATGCAAAATATGCTATATTAACGCAAAATATCTAAACGAGGCTCATAAAAACTTGCTTTTAAAGGCAAAACCGCACCAGGCGACACTACGCGGCAGCGAAGTGAAGCGAACTTCACGTCCCATATCACTGAAGTTTTGTGTCGCGTAGCGCCACTTCAGCGTAGTGTCGCTTAGTGCGGTAACTGTAACAATTAGTTGATTTTACCTTTTGGAGAACACAATCCAAAGATTTTACCTTATAATTTTTTTTTGCATAATTCTATCAATCTTATTTCTTATTCTAGTATTTCTTATTCGTGGTCTAGTGGTACAGAGCGCGGCTCTTGCCTCGGAGGTCGTGGGTTCGATTCCCGCGTTGGAAACATATTATTTCCAAGTTTGGTTAGAACAATGCAGGCTGATCACCTGATTGTCTGACAAGTAAGATGATCCATGCGTCGGATGGGCATGTAAAAAGTCGGTCCTGCGCCTGATCTCTCGCCGGTCGTGTCGGTCTTCCGTCCCACTGGGTTATGAGAGTAAAGGAATAGAGAGTGCTCTTGTGTACTGCGCACACACTTGGGCACTATAAAATTACTCCTGCGTAGCTGGCCTGGTTTCAATGAAACCGGCCACCGTCACCGAAACCGGTGTGGGAGCTATTATTATTATTATTATTTCTTATTAGTGAGTTGTTCCAACAGCACGGAAATTCTGGCGTGCTGCTCGGACTCGCGCAAGGGACATTTTTTCTGCACGTACAGCAGTGCGTTTTGGTCCTTCTGCTCAAACGCTACTTGAGCTGCCTCTTCGTAATATCTGAAATTGACAGAAAATATATTGGAGTATCGTCAAAAACGTTTTAAAGCTTCTTAAGAATCGATATTGTCGATAACGTCCCGTTACAGACAACCTGAGGGAATATCTAAAGAAGCATATTACGAGTATTTACCCATCAATCCCCAAGCGGCAGCCGGTTGTCGCATAACAATTGAAAAACGTTGGCTGAGGGTACTAAGGGATTATTATTATATGTAGCAGGTCTGAAACACCAAATTTTTTTTTCAGTTTTGTATGAGGAAACTCGCGACGCTGGCCTTGCCCATACAAGATACATTTGGAAAAATTTGGCCTTTCAGCTGGTACTTTTACAGTGAACTCTCTGCAAGGAACACGTACATACATACCATAAATATTATCACTTAGGGTCAATTTATAATAGCGCAGAGTCGAAGCGAAGCGAAGCGAATTCCCAAACACTGAACACAGTAAATTCAACCTTAACTCTAGAGCGTAACGCATACATTACTTATGCGAGGCCAATCAGCGTTGGTCGGGCGCATTCACGCGAATCAATCCGCGCGCCTTTTTCAATTCTCATAAGTAAAAAAATGCCTTAACGCTTCAGAGTTAAGGTTGAATTTGTTATGTTCAGTTTTAATAATTAGCTTCGATGCGCTTTTCGCGGGTCAAAACTAAGGGTCAATTTATACTCTGCACTAGTATAAATTGACCCTTAGTTTTTTACACCCTGTATAAAATGAGCACCATAGAAGAAGTCGGTTAAAAAGACAGATTGTTTAGTCTTCAACAAAGAAGAAATCTTCAACTTTTAAAAGTCCGTAGTATATAAGTAATAAAGTAAGTCACGCTAAGTACCAAAGCGTCACTCTCGATACTCACTCAGCCTTAACGTAGTATTTGACCTTGATATCGTCCATACACCGCGGCAGATACCGCAGCGCCTGGTCACGGCGCGCGCGGCGCAGGCACGCGTCGACGAACGGCTCGAAACCGATTGGCGAGCGCTTGCTGCGAGAGAACTTGTCTAGCTCCTCCCACTCGTCCTTCTGTGCTAGAGTCAGAATGCGCAGCCACCAGTACCTGGAAATATGTAGGTAATAATAAGTAATATTTTTGTATACTACTTGTAACCATCATGTGAATGTTTTTAATAAACTGGGTGTCACAAAACTTACTAATAATACTTTAGGGCGTGTTTGAGTCCCGTGTAGGTATAGAGTTCACTGTAAAAGTTGCAACGCTGAAAGAGCCAATTTTTTTTTACCATTGGGCGCTTGCTCATACAAATCACAAAAAATGGTCTTTTAGCGCTGCTACATTCACAGTGAACTCTACAACGAACGAACGAACTCTACAACGAACACATACACACCCTAAATTATTATAACTTAGTTTTGTTACACCTGTATTTAAATTAATATTAATATACGCTCATGAATCTTTAGCTACAAAAGCATTAAATACAAGTAATGTGGCGTAAATCAGTTTTAAAAATATTTTTAGCATGAGCTTGAAAAACTATCTAGTCCTCTTGCAAAAAAGAGATGGGCAGTATTTCTTGTGTGCTTAGTTATATTATAAAAGCGTCAAGTTTAACAAATAACTACTATTTCTTTTTATTTATTAACATATTATCGAATGTTCAAATTTTAAGAAATAAGTATCATGGAACTAGACAACATCTATTTATTACATCACATCTATATAACTAAGCAATTACTCACTTACAATTTAGCATTTGGAATTTTGGATAACTGAAAGAAGTACTACCTTCTATCCGGCATCTTGTATTCGGCTCTCAGTTTGTCCGCTAGCTTCACTTCTCCTAGCATAAGCAGTTTCTCCACAGTGTCGTGTAGAGACAGCCCGACGAAGCCTTCCCCGTATGTCTCTTGCAGGCTTGACTGTTGCTTGCATAACTTGCGCGCGTCCTCACATATTGATACGCCTGTAACGGAAGTAAATATTTTTAATATAATGTAATAACTAATATATCTTATATAATATATCTAATAATAATCTTCCGAGAACTAAATTGGGACCAGTATGGACTAAACATAAACGGTGAGCTATTATCAAACTTAAGATTCGCTGACGACATCATATTATTTGCCAAGACAAAGGACCACCTACAAAGCATGCTCATAGACCTAGAAAGAGAAAGTAACAAGGTAGGCCTCACGATGAACGCCAACAAAACAAAGGCCTTGACAAACGCAACGGAAGAGAACATTACCATAAGCGGAAGAACGATTGAGTTTGTGAAGGAATACACCTACCTCGGCCAGCAAATGTCGGCAACTAATGTGATGTCACCAGAAATAGACACAAGAATTGCGCAGGCTTGGAAATGCTACTGGGGATTCAAGGACATAATGAAGAACAACGAAACAAAGATGAACGTAAAAACTAAACTATATAATACATGCATTATCCCAGTTTTAACATATGGATGCTAACTAATGCGCCAGACTTGAGCACTCACCAAGGAACAAAATAACAAACTGAGAACCTGTCAGATAGGAATGGAACGAAGCATGCTTAACATAAGGAAGACCGACAGAATAAGATACAAAACAATTAGAAAACGTACACAAATCGAGGATGTAATAACAAGAATAAGGAAACTAAAATGGAAGTGGACCGGTCACATAATAAGAGGCACTGAAAAGTGGACCAAAAACGTAGTGTTCTGGTACCCAAGAAATGGTAAAAGAAATAGAGGAAGGCAGTTCCGGAGGTGGGAAGATAAATTAAAAATGACAGCAGGAAAAACTTGGACAAGGACAGCGCTAAACAGAACAGAATGGAAAGAAATGGGGGAGGCCTTTGCCAAAGGGCACACAGACCGAGTATATGGTACTACTGACCCGCTAGAGTCAGCGGGTTAAGCGAAAAGAAAAATCCAGCAAGTCTGAAATAAAGGCTATAAATAAAAATAAAAAATAACTCATAAGATCTAAATAACCGAGCAACTTTCTTTATTGCCTGAAAAAAACAATTAAAACAACATTTTCTGAAAATGAAACCTAGCTACATACATTTTCGTCCCTGTAACCTTTTACGTTTGTTTTGAAAACACAAAATGTAGGGGATTTGGCGTTTAAGTAATAAGGACTTATCACATATCTCTTACTTGTGATGATGTTGATGTTAATGTTGTCCTATAATTTTTTTTCAAAGTACATAATGAAATACCGCGACGCCAACTCGCTCAAAACTCAGTTTATTTACCTAAATCATTCTTTCCCTTCTTATAGCACTCCCTGGCGGAAATGAGCGAGGCCTCGGCGCTGCCGGGCGCGGTCGCCTCCACCGCGTCGAGTATGTGCGTCGCCGCTTGACCCGCGAAGTCGTCCTCCTGTGAAATTACAACTTTGAGACAGGTGTGACGTCATATTATACAGCTACAAGCAGTTGTGACGTCATATTACACAACTACATACAGTTATGACGTCATATTACACTACTAGCTACTTTTGTGGCTTATGGCCTCATATTAAACGACGTCTGGTGACGGGTCAATTTCGGAAATTAGTGAGAGCAAGAGGGTTATATACGCTTCTTCGTATGCAGCTAAGAAGCATAATAAATAATATCAAGGATATTACTGAATTAAGAGGAGTCCACACCGCCGTTTTTCCATACAAACGTTGTCCCCTGTTTCCTCCCTGGATAATGCTGGTAGAGTTATAATTTTTTTCCTGAATATCTATGGCCACTAACGGCCGTTCCCAATATTTGATCTATCTCTGGTTTTGCCCTACTAGAGATAGGAATAGCTCACATTAGACATTAGAGACATATATTTTATGTCAATTGTGAGCTATTCCTATCTCTAGTAGAGCAAAACCAGAGATAGATCAAATATTGGGAACGGCCGTTATACAATGTCTTTATGTTTTCTTTTTTTCATAATTTAGTTAATAAAAAAGATATGAACGTTCAAAAACCCAAAAAAATGGCCAGATTTTCCTCTGTGTTCAAACACCCAGAAAACAATACTGGCTAAAATATACAAAAAAATAAAAACATAGGAACACAGCTCAATCTTTGCTTTAATTCTTAATGAAAAAAGTACTTAAATCGGTTAAGTTTTGGAGAAGAAATCAGCCGACAAGGAATCGATGATTTTCTGTTCTTTTATTAGAACTTTTCTCGTGTTGTCTAGAGACAATATAGCGCGATAGATCGCGCTCTGCGGTGGGAGACTTGAGATTGGTGAGACAGCAATACATTTTAAAATACTTATTTTCAATTTCTCCAGCCCTTGGTGTATCCTCTTAACTGACCTGTATGTACACTTTCCTCAAAGCCTCTCTGTTGTGACTCGCGCAGTATTTGATGTATAAAGCGTGGGCCAGTGGAAAACTCCGGATTGTCAACTGAAACAATAGCGATAACAATTTTTTTTATAATAAAATAAAGGGGGCAAACGAGCAAGCGGGTCACCTTAAAATATTTTGTATAGGTGCTCTAAAAGTCATTTATCAACCATTAATCATGATATTATACAAAATACAACATACAGCTATGTTTAATTAAGGTAACTGAAAGTGAAAATAATTTAAGTTGGCACCAGCGCGCAGCGGTCTTTGACCTTTTTAGTCTAGGAGCTAAGTGAAAAATGTTCACACTGTATTTCGTAAATTTAGGATAAAAATTGAGCTTTTAATAAGACACAGATTATTATAGATTCATCGGAAAACCTATTGGTAACGCTTAGAATGATAATTTCCAGCTATTTATGAGTTCGAAGTGGTATACTTCATACTAAGTTCACATCAAGTATGCAAAATACGATCACTTCATTGTCAATCACGGTTTATATCATAGACTTAATATATACTGTCGTATAGACCACCTGACAACCCGAAAATGCGTGACCATTTTCGATCTGTCAATGTGTGCGTGTGCTAGTGATGTATATTTTACTATCGATAGTATAGTATTTTGCTATCGATAGTATAGTCCGTTCGAGTTATTTTACCTCAGTTTCTATAAGAAATAAATAATATGCAACTTTGACAGATTTGTATTTCAAATTAGGTATCATAAATTTTGGTGACGATTGAAAAGTAGATACACATTTTCTTTTGGAATGATTTTTCAATCGTCGGATATGTTATGACATGAGGTTCTTATAGGGGTAAATAATATACACATAACACATTATAAAGTTACTTATTTATTACTCAGGTAAAATCTATCTGGTAAATCAGCTCTTACATTGAAAGTAAACGTTGAAAGTAAACAACACACAGAGTATATTATATTTTATTCTTAAATTAAATACTGTTACGGTACATGGTATACGGACACGTGGTGCCATCTAGCGACAAACCAGCGAAGCTTATCGAGGGAGCACAGGCAACATAAATCCCCTACTCAATACAAGATGGCATGAGGTGCGCAAGTACATACTCGAACCTTCTAGAAAGGTCCAATGTTTGTTTACGTGTTTACCGTTTATTTGTTAGCGTGTTTTAATTTAGACCTTATGACTGAGTCCATAAGGTCCAAAATTAATTAAACTTACTGCACTTTCTTTTTATATGGCGAGACGAATTCCAGAAATTTCCCGATTCACGTAAACAATTAAACAACCGTGGGAACTTTCTAGGAGGCTCGGGCATGTACCACAATAAAACTGCCGTCCTTACGATTAAGGACGGCAGTTTTATTGTGGTACATGCCCGAGCCTCCTAGAAAGTTCCCACGGCCATATAAAAATAGCCATATAAAAAGAGCCGCAGGCAGGCCTGGAAGTCAGTTCGTTTCGAGCTATCATCAAGGCGATTTCGGAGTGACAACAAGTGATTAATAGTGAGTGAACCAGTGAAACCTGCGACTTGGCTACGACCTAGGACAGTGATAGTGGTTAGTGATTGGACCTAGTGATTAGTGTTTGGATTTAGTGCTAAGTGTTGTGACCTAGTGTTTAGTGCAGTGTTAATAAAGTCTTCAAGAGAGTCACCAGGTCTTTCTCTCCAAATCCTCGAACCCTAGCACGTAACAATACATATCATAAAATATCATAATATTTTTATTACAATTATTTTTAACCGACTTCCAAACAGGAGGAGTCTAGACGTTCGGCTGTGGATATATTTTTTATGTATGTTCAACGATTACTCCGCCGTTTATGAACCGATTAACAAAAATTTTCTTTTGTTGTACATTGTATTGTTCCGAGTAGGTATCATGTTCACAAAAGTGGTGGTCTGGTGATGGAAACCATGAGAAATCGAGGTGACTTCTTGATATTCAAATGGGAACATATGGTCCCAGAAAACGTTCAAAATCTTTCGATTAATAAATTTAAAAAAGTAGTCAAAGAACGTTTTGTGCCAAAGCCTATTTATAAGGTCAATGATTTCATAAACGATGGCACATCTTGGGAGTAGAATGCTGAATGACTGCTTGCAAGGCTACTTCTACATGACTTACAATTATTATGTGTCTATCTATGTTTACATTGTATAATTTTTAGTTACAGCATTGTAAATTTTATTTTAAAAGATTTTTTTTTCTCACTTTTTTTTGGTAAAAAGTGGGCCCCGTGCGAGTTTCTAATGCCGGTTCTTCTCGTCGGCTTAGTTCCCGAACCGGTGGTAGGCACCATGTATTCTGAAAATATATTTTATTTAAGATTTGTTCAGAAATAAAGCAATTTTGATTTTAATTTTTTTTAACACCAACTGTAAGTATAGAAAACGTTAAGGACAGCTAAAAAGAGTAGTTAGTATTACCTTGGAAGTCGTTTTTAATTTTTTGTTTTAAAAAAATTAAAACCGACTTCCAAGGTAATGACAATAGTAATATTATACTTAAATGAACTAAAAAGTATTAAATAATTCTTATTCTGTATTCAGTATTAATTCTGTTCTCAATCTTCATTATTTTTGCAATCGGTACCAGCTAACCTAATCGGCAGTTCTCTGACAGAATAGGTATAACTGCAACTTATATACTTAGGACTGGTACCGAATTCAAAATTATGAAGATTGAGTACAGAATAAGGATTATTTAATACTTTTTAGTTCATTTAAGTATAATCTTAAATGAACTAAAAAGCAATAATTGCTTATAATTGCTTATTTTTAATAATTGCTTCAGTAACAAGTGCAACAGTATGTCAAACTTACTGGCACAAATAAAGTTGAGATAGCTCCTTTAACCAAAATAGTATTTATTCTACTTTTTCTTTAAAAATTTTTAATGAAATGTTTGCTACATATTGTTGAATTTTTCTTGGGATTTCAACCAACACGCCCAATTAATTTCAGCCATTTTCCTCTTATTAGAGGATCTTGAGGGAATCTGTAAAACATATGATTATGATATATAAATATAAACCTTCCTCTAGTTTTATAGTCACTCTATATTATAGTAGTTATATTATATTAGCTATTAAATAAATAAATAATAAAAATGTTAATGTAAAATATCGATAAGCCGATAAATTTGATTCAAGCACTAGCGTGTATGTAAAAAATTTTGATGAAAAATTTTTCTTTAAAATTAGTGTAATATAAGAACAATAATACCTTTAGTTACGCAAAATATGAAATTAAAAGGAAAGATTCACAATATTTTATTTGAAATAAACACATCATAGCAATTAGGACATGAAGATTAATTACCTGTGAAATGTATATTTTTCAGGATTATTCTTATGATTTACACTGCTAACACTTACAGCACAAGTCATCATTTTAAAATATAATAATATTTATTAAAAATAACAAAAAAATTAAACAATATATTGGAAATACCGAAAGGGCATAAAAACGACTGACGACTTTTGACGACCTGTCAAAAGTGGTTACAATTTTCATTAGACTGCCTCTCTCTTTTCATCTTGTTATAATTCCATAAAGGATTTTCTTCTCTCTCGCACTCTTTGTTGGTCTTTAGCATTATAGGTTTATGGTTTATATAGAAAACGATGAAATATGACAAGTTTTTTGACAGGGGGTCAATGACAGCTACGGACAGAATCCAGCAATTTGAGAATAGTTCAAAAAGTGGAATTTTGTTTGAATTCTTATCGGTAGCGGTCCCGTGCCGCTGGGATCGGAGAGCCACGTTTTGGGTGTGACCTGACACCTAGTTTTATTTTTATTTTCATTTCACTCAAAATACTATACATAATAGCCGTTTAATTAGCCGTGACGTGTCAACTTGTACCTCAAACTCGTGCTTGCCCATCTTGTCCTTGAGGTGCAGCAGCACGGCGTACACGAGGTCGGTGTCGCCGCTGGCCGCCGCGCGCCGCAGCGCCGCGCCGCCCTCCCCCAGTGACACGAGTAGAGGAACTTGCAGAGCGCACCGCGTCTCGTACTCTAGGATCTATGGATGTAGTAATAATATTAATTGTAAGGTGGCTCCGAAACCTACAATAATATTGATACAATGTGGTGCAATAATAAACTATCTCAAACTTTCGTTCAATCATGTCGGCACCATTCGTCAATTCGGCACCGCTAAGCTCTTCTCCGCTTGGCTCCGCGTCAGTGGAAACGCGGCCTAAGCGATAAATTGTATTGTCCAATAATCAATATTGACGGCTTATATTGAGCATTGTGCAATGATTGAACGAAAGTTTGAGATAGTTTAATTATTATTGCACCATATTGCATCAATATTATTGTATTACTGTATGCCGCGGCCTTAGGGCCGCCTTACATTGTATTATTGTATGAGTATTGCAAACAACGATATTCTATGTTACTAACTGCCAATCTAGTTATTGGCAGTTTACGGCAGCAACCAATGCCACTTCGAAGATGCCTGTAGGCATATATGATATGAATTACATAATGACTATATGACTTGACTTGTCATTGATGACTTGACATTGTCTTTTGAAATAACAAGTGGTTACGCATTTCTGAGAATTGTTTGTATGACGTTGCTACTCTATTATTTTAGAAACTCGACATTGCTTGCAAATCATCATTGTTGTAAAAGTTACAATAAAGGTGGGACAGCACTAGGCGACATTACGCTGATGCGGAGCGACGCGGCACGTCACCGCCTAATATTCTTTGTATGAAATCATATGAAGTAAGCCGCGCTACGCGTCAGCGACGCCACGCGATACAAAACGTCATTGCTATGAAACGTTAAGTGTCACGTCGCTTCGTTATAGCGTAGTGACTAGTGTAGTTTAGTGCGGTCTCGCCTTAAAAGTCAAAGACAAAGACTTTGGATTGACAAATGTTCCCGTAGCATATTGTAAATAGGAACAGTTTGTAAAAATAAAGGTAAACCTTAATAGCGAGCGCTTTTCGTCCCTTCTCCGCGGCCTTCATGGCGATGGTGGAGTAGGACACGCCGGGGACGCCGCGCAGCCGCTCGCCGATCTCCCGCGCCGCGCTCTCCGTGTCGATGTGCGGCTGCGACACCTGTAGGTGTGGGACATCAATGTCACGGTCATTAAATCGGCTTTTGATAGTTTTAGTCAAATGTCTCGTATCAGATTTCGTAATAATTTGTGTCAATATAGATATCAAGTACGGAAGCCCGGTTGGCTCACGGTTAACTTATCTCTATTAGAAAATGGCGCTACACAGACCCATTTTTAACATGTGTGTGTACGAACATGTATTTAAGTTTTTAATTGGACACATTTGGAGACATTTTTAAATGGCGACCGTGGTTGAAGCCTAGGTTTATTGTATCCAGTTCGCGAGTGCACAAGTAAAAAATTAACTTGTGAAATTTTTACCAGTTATCGGAACACTAGTATTTAAGTTTGTAGCACACATGTTAAAAATAGGTCTGTGTAGCGCCACTTTCTCATAAGTTTACCGTGAGTCAACCGGGCTGTAATCGAACAGTGGTTAAATCTTTGCGAGGAGTTTACTGTACAAAAAGGCGAAAGAATTCTAGAAAGTTATCGCTACTACAGACGAATAACTGAAGAACTGGCAGTAGCCTTCCAGCCAGACACAAGCCTTAGTTAATTACTCTGGTTCTGTACTGACCTTGTAGCAGGCCCAGTGGGACAGCACGCGCGTGGGCCCGTCCCGCAGCTGCAGGTGCGCGGCCACCAGGCTCGCCAGACAGTGCAGCCGCCGCCAGATCAGCCGGTCCAGCAGCACGCGCTCGCCCAGGTTCTGTACTCTGACATGTTCAGGATTTTATAGCACAAACCTAATCTAAATTTCATTAAAGTGCACTTTAGTAGAAGTATTATCATTTTCACCAACAAAAATGTCCCAAGTTTTGTCTCTGTCAAAAAAATGATATGCGTCGAGTACGAGTATGTATGTAAAATATCGGTCCTGTGCCTGATCTCTCGCGAGTCGTGTTGGTTTTCCGTCCCACTGCGTTACAAGAGTAAAGGAAGAGAGAGTGCTCCACATACACACAATATAAAATAACTCCTGCGTTGTCGATTCGGTAAGACCGCTTTGAGTAAAACCGCTAACCGTCACCAAAAACAAACCATTTTTTTATAGCAAGCTCATCACCATAATATAAAAAGGATACTGCAAGAACGTCAAAGGTATAGCCACTCTGGGGTCTCGGACAGCATTGAGCACTCTCAGCCAGCGACACGTAGTAACATAGTGGTCCGTTAACTCCGGGTTCATTATAAAGCCCTTTCCAAACTGAGCAGCCCGTATCAGCATTTTCTGTAAGTCGGTGTTGAACTCAAAAGCCGCTGCGTCGATACAGTCTCTCACCGCTGAAGGCAAGTCCGGCTTGACTAGGCGGATGTACTCGTCGGCCCGATGACTGCGTTTCTAAAATAAACGATTATCTATATTTAAATTAACAAAAAATTAAAACCAACTTCCAGGGTAAAAACAATAATAACATCCTTATTATAATTATGAACTAAAAAGTATTAAATAATTTTTCCTATCTAATAGTGCCTTTTTCCGTATTCGGCTAAAACTCAACTAGGTATTCTGTACTCAATCTTCATCATTTTGAAGTCGGTACCAGATATAGCTGAATCTTCAGTCTGCCAGAATATTTGAAACTTTTGTAACTGGCACCGACTTGAACCCCTATTTGAACCCCTTGGAGTTGGAATTTATATATATATATATATATATATATATATATATATATAAATTCCAACTCCAAGGGGTTCAAATAGGGGATGAAAGTTTGTATATAATAATACTTCTTAACGCGAGCGAAGCCGCGTGCAAAAGCTCGTATTATAATAAAATTGGCCAAGTGCGAGTCAAACTCGCCCATGGAGGGTTCCGTACCGTTATAAAGCGAAAGTAAGACGGTCGCCGGCTGCTGCCGCAGCACGCTCGTTCCGCTCGCTCGGCTTCCACTGTGTTGTGGTCTAAGTTCTAACCTAACCTACTCTTGGACTTTCTGGATTGTGTTTGTTTTTGTTTTGGCGGGGGGCTGCGCCGCCCCGTCCCCCCGCTACGGTATCCGTGGTTAAGTAGGCCTTCTGTTAAGTCGTTATCGAACCGCTCATTCCATCATTTTTATCTCTCATTCAGTTATTGGACTGCTCAATTATTTTTTTATTACTGTCCATGTTTTACAGTCGCAATAATTAATCAACCGCCATAAAATTAAATAACTGCTCAATATTTTTTTTAACTGATTTAAATAATAACATCTCAAATATTTAAAAAAACTACTCAAAAAATTAGTTCCCGTATTAAAATAAACGTACTTATCCTAAAACGTATATAAACTACACTAGCTCTTGCCCGTGACTTCGTCCGCGTGGACTTCAGTTTATAGCGCGCGGTGTCAACAAAATTGGTGTCAAAAGCTTTTTAAAACCCTGTTACCCCTTAAATCAAAATACCCAAAACGGCCGTGCAGTGTGCACATAATATATATATTTTTTAATTAAACTTTTTTATATGTAAGTACCAAATTTTAAAGCTTATTTATCTTTACACAACTTAGCTGCATTACACAACTTTAGCTTTACCCATAAACTTTTTAGTATTTATTACATAAAGTTAATATACCTGTAGGTATTAACTTTATGATTTATTATTGGTAGGCTGTTGTTTCTGATGTCTATGTTGGTAGGTGAGTTATTTAATAAGGTGTATAACAATTAAAAGAATCGAACATTTACCTACTTTCGCTCTATAACAGTACGGAACTCTTCGTGCGCGAGTCCGACTCGCACTTGGCCATTTTTTTTGGGTGTTTTTCGTTTAGGTTTCCGTACCCAGAGGGTGAAAACGGAACCCTATTACACGACTTCATTGTCTGTCCGCTATCCGTCTGTCTGTCTGTCTATCTTGGATGTATCTCATGCCGCAGAATATATAATATTAGTCGTACCAACTCATTCATCTAGCGACGGCCGTCGTGACTCCGACTATCATAATATAAATTATAAACTTTCACCTTATTTTTAAGTTTCCGTACCCAAGGGGTAAAAACGGGACCCTATTACTGAGACTTCGATGTGTGTCCGCTGTCCGTCTATCCGTCTGTCTATCTGTCTATCTGTCTCTAGGATGTGTCTCAAGAACAGTAGAAGCTAAAGAGTTGAAATTTTCATCGATTATGTATTTCTGTTGTCGCTATAGCAATAAATACTAAAAACAAAATAAAATTGATATTTCGGGGGGGCTCTCATACAACAAACGTGATTTTTTTTGCTGTTTTTTCCTTTTGATAATAATAGATGTCGCTGCTGGTCGTCTACATCGCGGTATAGCTAGCACGATCAGTTTTATATACTTGTTAATGCACTCTAATCGACAAGAGATGTCACTGTTGGGCACCTGCATCGCACTATCAATGACGCGAAGATGTTTGGTATAGCCGTTTAACTTTCACAGACACGTTTTTTTTTGTCTTTAACTAATCGTAATCTTAAACTGAAGTTGTTTGCATAAAAAATATATTTTAAGACCTATTATGATACTAATTATCCTGAAATTCCTAATCAATCTGTTTCAAGTTTGTAAACTTGAAATAGATTGATAGTTAAGTAACAAATTATTATTATTATAATTGATGAAATACTCTTATTAATGAAATATTTGCAAAGAAATGCTAAGACTACGACTATTCTTTGAACTTACGTACTTACGTACCCAAAGTTAAGTAAAAATTTTAATTTTTAAGATATTTATTACAAAATTGTTAAATACACGACCGGTTTCGAAAAAATCATCATCAGGTGTGTATTTTTTTAAATAAAGTGGAATAAGTGCAAGTAAAGTGTATAATTATTTAATTGAGAGATACAACTAACATTAATTATTTAATTAATGTTACTTGTATTATCGAAGCAGCTTACTTCTCAGAAGTAATGTCAAATGTGTGCCTTACACTCTGGAGTTAAGGTTGAATTTGTTATGTTCAATTTTGTTGACATTGGTGACCCCAAAATAATAAAGTGGAATAAGTGCAAGGAAAGTGTATAATTATTTAATTGAGAGATACAAATAACATCAATTATTTAATTAATGTTACTTGTATTATCGAAGCAGCTTACTTCTCAGAAGTAATGTCAAATGTGTGCCTTACGCTCTGGAGTTAAGGTTGAATTTGTTATGTTCAATTTTGGTGACATTGGTGACCCTGTCGTGGTAATGATGATGATGAATGTAATTTGCATAGTAGCATATGCTTTCAGTTCTTAAAACAGCGCCGAAACCCCCAAACTTGTATCTATAAGGAATCCGGAGTTCTCTTAGTATCTTCGGAACCATAGTATACCTCGTTGCGAAATCTTGCGTTTTGGTAGCATATGCTTAGGATGCTTCTCATAAAACCAAAATCACCATATGTTTCCATATAAATTTCGAAGAGTTCCTTCGATTACTCATGGTTCCCATCATCAGGTCACCACTTTTATGAAAATGGGACCAAATTGCAGTGAAACTTAATACAACAAAACAAAACATTTCGAAAATCGGTTCACAAACGGCGGAGCAATCGTTGAACATACAAAAAAAATATATATATCTCCACAACCGAATATATAACCTCCTCGTTTTTTGGAAGTCGGTTAAAAATGAATCCATTTTCGCGTGGTCACGACATCACGCGTAAACGGCTAGACCCATTTTGCTGAAATTTGGCATAGAGTGGCGGTGTCAGTTAAGTAGTCTCTGAAGGTTTGGGTTGAGCAATGTCCATTCTGGAGTAGCCGTGACCTTTCGGCGCCCAGGCAAAGGATTACACACAAGAGTTTTTACTTAAATGCGATGGATATCAGCATCGATTAAAGTCTAATCAAATCAATAATATTTTTATTCGGAGTAATTTTTTTACAATAACTATACCGAACGTCGATACTACGGTGCCTACCACCGGTTCGGGAACTAACCCAGCGAGAAGAACCGGCGTAAGAAACTCGCACGGGGCCATCTTTTACTAAAAAGATGGAAAATTACAATTTAAAACATATACAGTACAACACGGTCACATTAACCTGACGCACCACTGGAATGTACATGCAAGCTTCGTAATGACGTCATCACCATGCGTCTAGTTAATTTGACTGTGTCTAATTACCTGAAACTGTTTGGAAGCCTCCACAAGGTATGACCCAGGCGCTGTACTGTTGATTCTGAATATCTTCTCTACGACTACTGGAACCTTCTGGATGAGTTCGTGACTCTGCTCCGATATTACCCTGACACAGTCCATCTCAGAGATGATATGGAATGGTCCATCGTATACATAGGTTTCGTACGAACCGTTGAAACCGTAAATGCGCATCGTGTCATCCCAGTGACCAATGACGGCTTGTGATCCACACCTTTAATAAAAATCAGATAATATAATAAAATTATTATGACACTAAAATCAAATACAATTTTGAAAATAAATAAGTGTATGTCTGTTAGCTCCTAAGTTTAAATTGCTCAATCGTTTTAAATGAAAGTTCATATAAAATCTTTGGGTCCAGAGGTAGAAAAAAATATGGAAGTTTTTATTTAAAAAAATATGGCAATCGCAGGATTACGATATTCGGTGCAACATTTGCAAAAAATCTTGTCGTTAAAAGAATATCTTACCATACTAATTCCTTGGGTTGTTTTATATAGCTTGTATCAATCTCACAATATTTGTTTTTGAAATCTGAGGAGCCAATCCAAAGGAACCCAGAATCAGTGAATAAAGCCACATGCCTTCCATTCTGTGATGGCACTATGGTTAATACTTGAGTGTATGCATTAGTCATTTCTGGACGCTGAAAATAAAATTATCAAGTATAATTAGGCAAAGACAGTAATATTTTCTAGTAGCTGCCCAACAAAACTGTTATGGCACTTGGTCGAAATGTTTTCATGTATATTGTCTTGTTATATATACATATTTATCATTGTCTGATAAATTAGATAACCTGACATAATCTAAGGACAAAACATTATATTATAACTTTAATATATTATAATGTATGGTACAGGGTTTATCTTTTGATTGGTAGCAGGTAACATAAGGAACTAAAGTTTTTACCATCATAACAGCTCTTGATTCACCAAGTTGACACCTATACACTTCTTTGTCTCTGCAGACAAGGAAGCCGATGATGCCGGCAGAACGAGCACCAGAACTGATGACACACCAACAGCTTATTGGTTCATTTGCTCCTGAAAAATTAATATAAGCATTTGTTAAGACTCGAAATTGAAAAAGTGCCGAAAAGGAAAACAAAAAAGTTTATATCTCAAAAATATTTTTAAAGGCTTTTTAGCCATACTCAGCTTATTTACTATGGGTGCAATGGTTTACTTAAGCATTTATTTTGTTTTATAGTTAGTAACAGTAAGAGCTTTGGTTGGATTTGAAAAATTATAAATAAAAATAAATAACGAAAAATAGGCAAAAGATGTAGTTTTATCTTTTGTTGTCTCTCAAAACCCTCTATAAAATTTAATTTAAATACAACTGTTGCCAAGAAATAAAGTTGTATATATGTATAAATAACCAAGAATGATATACATATTATGTTCAAAGTATAGGGTGATATTTTATCTACTTACTAGGTATGTCTGGAGCACCTCTTACTTTTGGTTCCAGTACATTGTTCACTAAAAACATTCTGTTGGTTGTGGTCATAACAGCCAGTCCAATTCCATTGGGGTTGGAAAACAGTTGGGCCTTGCAGACCTGAAATAAGCCATAAAGAGTGTTTCATAGTTTACAATAAGATAGCCTTTGAAATAAACTTTATTTCAGAAGTTGAAGCTACAAATATAAAATTAATAGTAGTCATTAAACTGTATTGTCTTTGTATTATGTATTATAATATGTTTAAAGAAAAATAGTCACTTGTCAATGGTTTTTGGTTTTTGTAATCAGAGATAATTTAATTTTCAGCATGTTTGGCAAAGCATTATGGATTGGCAAAGCAAAAAACACAACATGTATGGCCATTTGCCAACCTCTTAGTAAAAAATATTCTCACCTTTGTATCTCTGACTTCTTGTCCCATACTGAAAGTCTTTTGATATGCCCCAAACATGTCATATATGAGCACATCTCCACTCTCTTGCACACATAAAAGCTGCTCTGCATCAGACCAACCCATGTGGATTAAGACACCACTGTTCCACTGAAGTGTAAATACACAAAATATTTTTATCTTGAACTATTCAATGAATAATATTAATGTGAAATTCATTATTTAGCCCTAATAAACAGAGGTGCATACAGTGTAGAAATTACAAGCAGACAGAAAGACCAGCTTCACTTTTACTTATTGATTACTATACATATATTTAACATGATATAAAATATAGTAATTACCTAATCAAATTTCAGCTACTTGCAGTGCCTACCATTCACACACTATTTAATAAGTTCAATATATAATAATATGTTTTGTTGCTTACCGGAAACTTTGAAATAACATCCCCAGCACAATTGTATATAGTTATGAGTGGTTTAGATGTTGTCATTACTCGGACCATTTGTTTTCTGTCTCGGATGGTAGCTATGGGGCCTCCGTAGGGCGCTCCACTCACTACCATGCTGCCAAGTCCTTCTGTCATCGTCCATGTCATATTGTACAGGTCAAACTTCCTAAAAAGTTATTATAAAGATCTTATGAAAAATCACAAACATAAAATTTGGTTTAAATTACAAAGTAGCTTACCAAAGGGCATTAGAATAAAATCAACTTTGGTCAGCGAATTTTTATATGTTTTGTTCTGTTTAGACTGTAACATTTACTTACCTATAAAAGGATTCCAGTTGAAACCAATCTGCTGTTAGTAGTGCCGACATGTTGCAGTTTACTTATATTTTTTCCCTGATTACTGCTGATAGCAAAAATATACTGAAAGTAGTTAATAATATTCCTTGAATAATAAACTAGATGGTACCTAAGACGAGATATATTATAAGAAGAGCATTACAATTCCAGAAATAAAGATGATACGCCCCAATAGGTATTATTTTATATATATTTTATATATAAATACATCTTTTTAATTTGTAAACAGTGAAATTGAACAAAATTATTTGGTAAGCATTTGACATTCGAAGATTTGACACAATTTGACATTGACGGTTGACACCTGACAGTGGCACATTTACTTTTTTACACTCAACACTTCAGCCATGTGGCACATTTACTTTTTTACACTCAAAACAGCTAAGCTTAAAATATCGACCCCCCTGGGTAGAAACGTCGTAAGAGCCATTTTGGCCAAAATGAGTTTTTAACGGTTTCTTACTCAGAATCGCGAGCTCTATCGATCTGTATATTCGAAATGTTCAAATTCGCAAAAAAAATGGCTTTTATAACATTTTTTAACTCATTATAAACCCAGTTTTCTTCTTTGAAAATGTTGTAATGCGCATTTTTTTTTATTAATTTTTGAAATTTATGTAGTAAGCGACATATTTTTAATTTCGTGATTAATACTACATAATATATACTATATTGAAGATAATACTATCAAACATTTTGTAGTAAAAGACACGTCACCAACAAATATGGCTTTTACTTCTGACTTCAAACATTTTTTTATTCTTTGAAGTTATAATTTATAACATTGGGTTGGGAAGGTGCTGAGAGAACTCCAGATTCCTTATACGTTTACGAGTTTGGGAGGTTTGGCATTGTTTTAAGAACGGAAAGCATATATTATGCTACTATGCAAATTACATTCATCATCGTTACCACATTATACCTTATAATATGCATCTCATGATTATGAGCCTATTATGACCCTATTACTAGTACTTTTCAAGATTAAATTTCGGGTCTCCAAAGAGTCTATTTTATCTGAGTAAAATTAGATCATGACATTAAAACATGGTATTTCATGCACGAGTCTCATTTTACTAGTGTCTGGCTGTTACGTATTATTAAAGATTTTCACTTTCTAAAAGAAGAAAAACTGACTTCGTTGTGTAATTCTTCGTTATGTGACAAACAATAATTACGTGTGTTAGCACTAAAGTAGCATAATATTATAAAACTACATCCACAATATTTCCGCTTTATACAGGGTGTAACAAAATTTACAAATAATAATGTGATAATACTTTTGGGAGTGTAGTGTGTACTATGTATAATAAATATAAATAATAAAATAAAATTTGAAGTGAAGCGCCTGCTACCCTATATAGGTTAGGAAACCTGTAGTAAGGGCTAGCAGTCTCTTTTCCCCTAAATACAGAACATACAATTTTTATGTATATGTATGTGTCCCTTGCGTAAAGTTGAATGTTAAAGTGCAACTTTTTTTTTTAACTTTTGTATGGGAAAATTCATGGCGCTGGGGCACTTGCCCATACAAATCACAAAAAAATTTGGTCTCTCAGCGCTGCTACTTTCACAGTGAACTCTATACAAGGGACACACATACCCTAAACTGCCCTAAAGTATGATCACTTTGTTTTGTTACACCACTTATACGAGTATTATGTCGATGGCGGATTAAATATATAACCTAGCAAGTACGCATTGGGTATTCTTATCATAACAATTTTAATATTATTGTGCACGACAGACAGTAAATAGTGTATGGACTATTGACATTTTAGTGAGAAATTAGTGTACAGTGAAAAATAGTGCCATTCAATGGGATGGGTTTAGAGCCAGTGTGGTAGTGCCGATTTCTGTAACCGAAAAGTGAGGGAGATAGTATACATCTCGAGCGGTTTATCCTTGTCCCAGACAATGAAGTCCCGTGCGAGAGGGACAGCCAGAGACGACCGTTATGTCGGGGGGCGGCGAGGTAGTTTATATAAAGGGAAAATAGATTTTTGCAATTATTTCGGTTACGGAGGTCGGCACGAACACGTTTAGTATGTAAAATTATAGCTAAGAGAATTGTACAAATAAAACCAATGTATATTTTATAAAATAATGTAATTTTCGTGGAAATTTAATAAATTTTCCTTCCAAGGGGGTGAGGCATGGAATGTTCTAGAAGCTGGGTACCGGGGCCGATATAAATATGGGTCGGCCGCCATAGTACGACACTCGCTCTCCAACGTTGCTCAGCTTCGGAACCACTGTGTACTTGCTACCTGGAACAAGACTGAAAAAGTGTTTAAATTCATCTTCTCATCGAATAATCATCATCATTATCACCCTCATCTCTTCAAGAAACGCTGACCTAGGCGATCTAGGGGGAATTAGCGCAAGCTGTCCCCCACAATTATACTATAAGTTGGGATATACCTAACAATACTCAAAGGCTCTAAGCTAAGTAATCGATATCAAGAGAAGATATTATACAAGACAATTTTATTATCCTAATCTGTCTTGAAAGTTGTTATATCTAGGGAAGTATGTACTGTGTCAGTATGCTTTAAGGTTAGCTTAAAGACAATTAGGGTGGGTTGCACCAGAGGCGTGGTTAAAGTTAAAGTTATGGTTATAGTTAAATATGGCGACATATAGCTTTAACTTTAACCTTAACTTTAACCGGAGAAATTCACAGATGTCTGTTGCGTTTATTTTTTTATTGAAGCTACAGGTAACGGGATTGAGTATAAAAAAATGAATTATCCGTAAAAATCGACAGGAAAAATATAACACTGTGAAACTTAGTAAATTTTCAGATACTTATACGTATAAGCGGAAGTTAAATATATGGCGTCCAAGGACGCCATATATTTTAACTTTAACTAAAGATTTGACATTTTGGACTGTAGTTATAGTTAAAGTTACAGTTATAGTTAGTTAGTGCAACATGGGTGCAACCCAACCTTAGCTATGTATATTATATTTATATAATAAATCTGCTAATTATGCTAATTTTTAGCCTGATTTGACACTTAAAATATCGTCCAAAAAGCGAAATGAGTATAATTAACTATACACATTAAGCTCATCAAGTAGGTCGGTAGGCGAACTAAACAGGTTAGGCGAGAAACTGGACAGCACCGTTACCGAACATTATAAAAACGTTACAGTAACATGGCATAATTAGCGTTTCGGTGGAAAAAGAGAGCAGTAAGATATAGGTAGATTGTTAACTTGCGTCTCGATAGATTGAAATAAAAAATGGCAAGGGCAATGGCAATGCCAAGGGCATGGATCTCGATTCACGAGGGTAAAAATAGAGAAGAAACGTCTTGAAGTAACAAGAGGGCGATACATTATATTACGTTTAAAGACCCACATAATATTAAGTATGGTGTTAAAACTGTTTCTATTTACTGATGTTTGGATTTTTGTGAAATTGGAAGTAAGATATTTTTAATCAATCAGTGCCTATAACTATTTTTTTTTAATCGGGACTTAACGCGACTTATTTAAGTAGTAATGCTACGACGAGTACATACTTTTTCTCGACGTTTCGGCCGTGTTGCAACGGCCGTGGTCACGAGGGGACTGCAGGAGCGCGACGTCTTCGTTTGCACCGGGCGGTCGGTTCTACGACTACCCTCGAGTTGTCCAATATTTGTGTTCCAATACACTGAAAGTCAGTAGGTTCACTGCGACACACAACACTAACTGTATCCGGGTTTACACTTATAGACACGGGTTACACACGCGGTTTGCACTTATTAATCACTGGATTCCAGGCGGGCGACAATTTAAATCCGTCCTCACGATTGAAATTTTTGTACTTTTTAATTTCAATGGCTTCACGTATTACTCTCGTGTGGTAATTACGATCCGTAGAGAGGATTTTAGGGTCGTGTAGCTCCATCCAGTGATTAGTCCCTATATCAAGCAGGTGTTCTGCTACCGCGGATTTAGTTGTCTGGCGATTTTTCACTGCGGCTATGTGCTCTTTCACTCTTTCGCCAATAGTCCGATTCGTTTGGCCAATGTACGAACTACCACAGCTACAATCTATTTTATAAACCCCAGGAGTTTGGAAAGGTAAGGAATCCTTTGGTGACCGAAGTGCTTGTGATATTTTACGTAACGGAGTATACACAGTCTTAATGGAGTATTTCCTTAGCTCTGTTCCAATTTTGTCCGTTACGCCTTTGACGTATGGTAAAAATGCTGCTTGACGGTTCACCTCTGGATACCTCGTTTTCTCCTTCTGTCTTCTCAATCCCCTCGACACCTTATACCCGTTACGTCTAAGTACCTCCTGAACATGTGTTAGCTCCTTGGGCAAATGTTCAGGGTCACAAAGGTTATGAGCTCTGTTTGTTAATGATGATATAACAGATTGAAGATGCCGATGATGATGGTGAGAACATGCGTGTAGATCTGTCAGTGTGTGTAGGTTTTCTGTACACAGTGTGGGATAATGTACCACCCTCCTTCACTTTGATCTCCACATCCAAAAATGCGAGGCATCTGTTTTTCTCCATCTCGTAGGTGAACTTTATTTTTGGATGGAGTGAGTTAAGGTAATTAACATACTTACAATAATGCAAAAAACATCATCAACGTACCTTTTCCAAAGCTTCACAGTACATGGTCCAGTAGCTAAAGCTAGGTCTTCAAAGTGCTCCATCCAAATATTTGCAATTATCGGTGCCAGAGGGCTACCCATTGCAACGCCATCGATCTGGAGGTAGTACTGATCTCTGAAGAGAAGGTAATTACCGTCCAAACAGTGTTCAATGAGAACAATATATTCCTTAGGCAACTCATGGTCACACAGCTTGTTTTTAATCACCTCGATGCAATCCTTGAGTGGAACGTTAGTAAAAAGTGACTCAACGTCGAAACTCACCATGGTATCTCCGGGTTCCAACCTCATACTCTTCACTATGTCCCTGAAATGGACCGAATCCTTCACGAAAGACGGTGTTTTCCCAACTAATGGTCGCAGCACTCCAGCAACATGTTTAGCCAAGTTGTATGTCGGAGAGTCAATTTGACTCACAATGGGCCTCAGAGGAATGTTCCTTTTGTGAATTTTAGGCAGACCATATAGCTTAGGGGGTTGCACAGGTTTGGGTTTGTGTAGAAAATTGTACTCGTCCTCCGTGAAGACATCTTTGTTTTCGTGGATCAAAGCTCGAAAGCGCCGAGTAACTCTGGCCGTTGGATTGTATGACACTGGCTGGTATACATTTGTGTCAGACAGCAAACTCCTTATTTTCAGCACATATTCTTCGGTACTCATAACTACAGTAGCGTTTCCTTTATCAGCCCTTAGCACTAAGATGTCATTGTTGTTTCTTAACTGTTTAAGTGCTAGCCGCTCTTCTGTAGTTATGTTACTCTTTGGCAGCTTCGACTTACGTAATATCACCGCTATATCCTGCCTTATAACTTCTGCATCCGCGGTTGGAACTTTATTACGTGAAATAGCCTGCTCCACGCACACATACTATATCCTCGTAAGGAATTCGCTGAGGTGTTAATGCGTAATTAATTCCTTTGGCCAATATACTTTTTGTAGGGTCATCCAGCACTTCATCTGACAAATTGATCACCACACGTTCAATGTCTGACACAGAGTTAAGAGTCCCATCACTAGTGGGCATCCGAGGCTCATCACGACGTTGGTGGGTACACAAATTATTAAATTTGCGGTCGTGGCTCACTCTACATAACTCGTATGTTCGCAACGCTTGATGGAATGTTATACGATCACATTTATCAAAATCTTCAGTAGACAACACCCTACTGCATTCCAAATGCACTGTGTACAGTTCACTCACCACCCTACTCAGTTCAATGTGATTGTTTCATATAAGTTGTTTAAGCAAACGAAAGCTCGCAGACGTTAGAATCCTCTTCGAACACGCTATGTCATCCATACACATATAGGTAACACTGCACTATCGCGGCACTGTGACAGGAATATGACCGACGTTTCCAATTGAGCGCGTTTTTTACGAAGGAATTCTAGATGTAATGTGTGTGATGTAAAGTGTGATAAATTTTTTAAATTATAATGCAACGCGAAAGTTTAAAATGTTATCTCAATCAGTGCCTGATTATAAAATCGACAATTTTCGGTTAGTCGCCCCTTTAAATACCTACATTTAAACATCTTCATCGTCAACAACTTTGACATCCACAGAAAGACAATATACACTAGCCTGCGGATGACGACTACGTCGATGAGTGTCGGTGTGTGTGAATTGACGGGAACCATTTTGCTGACCATGTCTTTCCTGAGTAGGCTTTTTGCAGCGGTAACCGACATCCACGCGGGTGGAGCCGCGGACGACCGCTAGTTACATGTCAGATACAAATTTGTAGGTACGTCTTAAAAAGATCCCTAGCACAAATTAATAGCATCTGTGTAGGTAATCTACGAACCTACCAAACAGAGATTGATGTAATTTCTATTTAAAAAAATAACTTAATAAAGCAAATTCAAATTCTTTATTAAGCATACAATAATATACAATAGTATAAAAGCTAGGTAGCGTACATCACGTCGTCTAATCCCATGCTAAGTAAAAACTTGTGTTATGGCAATCAGACAACAGATGCACGCCGAACAATTTTATCCTAATATATATTATTTACACATTCACACACATAATCACACTACACTTTATCACGTAAAGTCTCTTTCGGCGACGTGATGCGCGCTTCGTTCGGGAGCCTCCCCCGTAACCTCCGGTAAACTACACCGGCGGGCCAGAACTCCTCCACCTCAAAGATGGATAAAACTTGAGTCGGCACTCTCACCACAAAGGAACTGAAATTCACTTTGTGGCGAGAGTGCAGTCGCTCCACCCTCAAGGTGTAGGTGGTCTTCTCGTGTGGTTTACGACGTCTTCGACCGTCATGGATCAGTGCAGGCGCGACATGTAGAGCGGCGTCGCGGGCACCTCGCTCCGCAGGCGCAGCCCGGGCACATAAGGTGCGGTGCCGCGGTGATTGCGGACGGTGGGCTTCCTCTTCTTCCTCCTCTCCACCAGAACGAAGCCCTCCTCGTCGCACCTCCTGCTCTCGTCCCTGTCGAGTCGAAGATTTTAGATAAATCGATCTAGCTAGGAATCATTTTCAATTGTTATGCGACAGCCGGGTGCCGCTTGGGAATTGATTTAAGAGACAGTTATTTTCTCACCAACGATCTCTCTGAGAAGTATAATTTTAAATGGGGCTTAATATAGTCATAATAATGAGACCTATTATAATGGACACTCGCGTGTTTAAATTTTTTTTCCCCATCTTAACTAATCTGCATAACGCTGCATAAGAAGTTTTCATTTAAAAAATATTCTACATTAGCGTACAGAACTGGCGGTTTATGAAAGTTTTCCTATATTTAGAAATGTTTATGTAAGTCAAACAGGTCCACGGATGTGCGTAACAAATCGGCCGTGTCCGCCTGTCCGGCCTGTCCGGCCAGTCCGGCCATTCCGCCGTCACTTACGTCATTTATCACACCGGATAGATGGGAAAAGAAAACTGTTTAGATACGATTGAATAAGTCAGTTTACTTCATCTATATTTTGTGGTTCTTTAGACAAATAGGTTACAGCAAGAATCGCGAAAATATTATGTATTTAATACTTAGAAAAAAAATATTTTACCTACTTAAACGTTTCTAAAATTGGTTATCAGGATTTTTATCCTACCTCATGCTTATAAATGATCTAGCCTAGCTATTTTAAGCTAGGATAGATCATTCATAAGGATGAGGTTAATCGTTTCTTGGAACTCATAGTATTTTTTACCAAATTTCATCAAAGTCTTATTCTATATTTATATTTAAGTCTGTCTGTCTATATTTAAGCGTTAAGAGGTAACAGACATTCAGAAAGAAAAGTTTTCGCATGTGTAACAATAGAATAAATGAATCTTAAATAAATAGTGATAAGTAATCCATACTAATATTATAAATGCGAAAGTATCTCTGTCTGTCTGTCTGTCTGTCTGTCTTGCTTTCACGCCAAAACTACTGAACCGATTGCAATGAAATTTTGTACACAGTTATTCTAGAGTCTGAGAAAGGACATAGGCTACATTTTGATGTGGGAAAATATCTTATTTCCATGAAAATATCGATGAAAATGAATTCGCATTGCGCGTGGCCAGCGCTCATCCCGGGGGTCCTGGGTTCGAGTCCCGCAGGCGGAACAAAAAGTTTTCAATGTTCCTGGGTCTTGGATGTGTATTAAAATAAAATTTCAAAAATCTTAAACATATTTTATGTATAATATTATAAAAAATCCAGAAATATATCGATGGAATGAACATTTTAGTTCTAATACGATTCAACAGATGGCGTTTTATTTTTTACTTTATTGTAACATAGAACTAATCATACTTATTAGTTAGTATGTTTTTGTTTATAGTTTTTAATACGTTAGAATATTATGTTTAGTAATATTATCACTTGGTATAATAATAATCAATCTATCTTATCTTATGTAGAACTCCTACTGCATTTCTAATCCATACTATCCATACTAATATTATAAATGCGAAAGTATCTCTGTCTGTCTGTCTGTCTCGCTTTCACGCCAAAACTACTGAACCGATTGTAATGAAATTTTGTACACAGATAGTCTATAGCCTGAGAAAAGACATAGGCTACTTTTTAACTGGAAAAGGGGGTTGTAAGGGGGTGAAAATGCGTAAATTTGGTCAAATTAAGTTAGTTCCAAAAACTCAAAATAGATGGCACCAAGAGTCCCCTAGATCGCGCTATTGCTTGCTCATGCGTATTTCTATAAGAGGTGGTACCATGTTAAGCATGGTTTTTCGATTCTTTTGATTGTTATACACGTTATTAACTAAGAACTCACCTACCAACTTAGATTAGATATCAAATTCAAAAATAACAGCGCCAAAACTACTGAACCGATTGTAATGAAATTTTGTACACAGATAGTCTAAAGCCTGAGAAAGGACATAGGCTACTTCTTACTGGATAAGGGGTTGTAAGGGGGTGTTTATGCGTAAATTTGTTCAAATTAAGTTAGTTCCAAAAACTGGAACAGATGGCGCCAAGAGTCGCCTAGATCGCGCTATCGCTTGCTCATATGTATTTCTATAAGAGGTGGTACCATGTTGAGTTTATAAGTTGTATATTTCGATTCTTTCGATTGTTGTACATGTTATTAAATAACTCACGTACCACCATAGAAATCAGAAACAACAGTCTACCAATAATAAATACTAAATAGTTTATGGCCTATGGGTATTGGCTATTGGGCAAAGCTAAAGTTGTGTAATGCATTATGCAGCTAAGTTGTGTACCGCTAAATAAGCTTTAAAAGGTATAAAAAAGTTTAATTAAAAAAAAATCATATTATGTGCACAGTGCACACTACACGGCTGTTTGGGTATTTTGATTTAAGGGGTACCAGGGTTTTAAAAAGCTTTTAACACCAATTTTATTGACACCGCGCGCTATAAACTGAAGTCCACGCGGACGAAGTCGCGGGCAACAGCTAGTAATCTATATGTATAAAAATGGATTTTCAATTATGATAGTAACGCTAAAACTTGAAAACGGCTGAACGGATTGGGCTAATTTTAGTCTTAAAATATTCGTATAAGTCCAGGGAAGGTTTTAAAGTGACACGAAGTTCACCGGGACAGCTAGTTTATTTATGCAGTGATAATAAATCTAAACATAATCTAACGCAGTACGCTGCACTTATCGATTTAAATAAAAGACATCAACGCGCTCCATTGTTGATTTTTTTTTCTGCAAACTTTTTTTATAATAAATATTATTATTATAGTTACTTATTTTCACGATTTTTGTTAGTTACAAAAACTACAAGGTACATAGTACATACATAATAAAAAGGGTTTAGTTTCATTTTAAATTAAACGTAATACCTACTTGCTTTATAATAGAAGATATGAGTGGATGAAGTGGGTAACTAACATTTTACAACACTTTGGGTACGGAACCCTACCGTACCGGAGTAATTACTCATTTTTAGGGCTCCGTACCCAAAGGGTAAAACTGCCTGGAGACAGACAGACGGACGGAAGTCTCAGTAATAGGATCCCACCCTATTACTGAGACTTCGTTGTCTGTCCGTCTGTCGTCTGTCTGTCTCCAGGCTGTATCTCAAGAACCGTAAGAGCTAGAGAGAGGGGAATCAGAGTTTATATTTAAAGATAGGCCGTGTTATATTATGAGGAATAAAAAATTATACATATTTTTTATATTTCTTTAACCAAGTTACACATTGTCTATTTTAAAAGTAATTTTCGAGGATATAATTTTTTTTTTAATTTCAAATCATTTACCCGGTGTTAAAGCATCCATTTATGCAAAAAACTACAGTTTTCAAATTGTAAATTACTCATTTCATCCACCTTCATCCACTCATGTCTTCTATTTGAGCATGACGCCACTTTAGCACAAACACACCTGTAATATACACAGCGTTTGCTTTTCTATAATGGCGCTGTTCTACACCGACGCCACATAACAGTAAAGCTTTATTGATATTACAAATTTTATATTTTCTTTAACGTAATTTTGATGCTATTTTTAGCTTCAGCGAGAGGCATGTAATAGAATTATTATCGCTCTCTTTTATTTCATATTGGAAATAGCAAGACGATATAATATAGATAGTACATCCGCGGGCGACGGTAGTTGCTTTTCATCAGGTGATCCGTACGCCCGTTTGCCTCCTAATTTTGATACGTGGGAGAGCCATGCTTTGGCACGAATGGGCCGGATCGACCGGAGAAATACCACGTTCTCACAGAAAACCGGCGTGAAACAGCGCTTGCGCTGTGTTTCGCCGAGTGAGTGAGTTTACCGGAGGCCCAATCCCCTACCCTATTCACTTCCCTTCCCTTCCCATCCCTACCCTTCCCTATTCCCTCTTAAAAGGCCGGCAACGTACCTGCAGCTCTTCTGATGCTGCGAGTGTCCATGGGCGACGGAAGTTGCTTACCATCAGTTGGCCCGTTTACTCGTTTGCCCCATTATCTTATTAAAAAAAATATATAAGTAAAAAAAATATTTACACAGCGTATAGCTATTCAAAGTTCGCCATCTTTTTCTGTCATTTGACGTTTCCTAATTCCTATGTATCCGACAAAGCCAAGTAGAACTTGTATAGTTATTTTTGCTGTGTATTTTTATTAGTAAGAGAGATTGCTATGGTTCTGCTTGTTATTATGTTTTCAATAAGACCTGAGCGCCTAGCCAATACTGCCCAAGACAAACGCCGATCAAATTAATGTATGAAATTGACATTACACGAGTTGAACGTCGACTTCATAATATTATTAATTTATTATTATCGAACGCTTATGTCAATTCCATACATTTTGATCGGCGATTCTATGAAGTTGAGCGATAAAGTAAAAAGTGGGCCAGATTCTTCAGACAAGATCGTCATAATATTATCATGATTTATTTATATTGAAACTATACCTTCCTATTAACACTGAACTTTCGTTATTTTCAAAACTATTTTAGCTAATAAAAGATTTACAATTTCTATCCATTGATAAATTAGTCACAGCCTTTTATATGACCAGCTAATGGGGTCGAATTGGCTATTAAGACGTTTTAAGATGTAAGTAATTGAAGTTAGCTTTCGCTATAAAGTGAGTAATTTCTTGTAACATAATTGTAACAGTTACGTCGTAACTGTCTCGGTTGTAAGTTGTCTGTTATGTAATTATTTAATCGTTTTGTCTACAAAATCAGCGGCCCGTAGAAATAACGATTAAAACAACGTAAACATTTTGGTGTTGTTATCATAGTTCCGTACGAGTAGTATTATTAAATATTACTCTTATCTGAATTTATTTAATTATGCACAAGATAAGTCCCTTGGCCAAGATGATTTTGTACAAAAAAAATAAACAATTTTAGTCTAAAATGGCCATACCTATATTGCTATTTTTAGTCTAAAAATAGCAATATAATATGTAGATATTAAGGGACTTATCTTGTACATAATAAGTATAAGATAAGTCCTTCCTATCTTCATTTAGAAGACTAGAAAGCTTAGAAGGCAATAATAAAAATAATGCTTACTAAATTTTGATTTTCTATCTCAACTTCTACTTAGTAGTAAAACAAAAGCTAGAAAGTATTCTAAGCAACGTCCATAACATAATAATAAGGATTTTAAGGCTTTGCTTTTATAATTTATTTTTAAAATAAGTTATGTACACATAAATTTCAAGTAAAATATTTGCCTTTAGCTCTATTTTATGTTCACTACTCCACCTTGGGAATACTGCTGAACAAATATGTGTTAAAAATTTTATTCCAGCAACAAAATATATCAGCAATAATAAATGAATAAAATATATATTTTCTTATGGATATGAACTATTTATTATCTTAATTTGAATTTCAAAATATAAACTTTCTAAAATTAATAATTATTCACAGTTTTACATAACGCTAAATTGTTTTTACAATCTGATTCATATTCATTCACAATAAGACTAATGAAGTAAAACTAAATAAATTAAGTTTTAAAATATTATAAAAAAAAATTGAAAACGGAGCAGAAGAAGAATAACAGAATTTAAGCCATAATTAAGTAGTTGTAATATTTAATTTAAGAGTGATTACTTTCTATAATATTTTAAACCTAACGCAGTTTTTGGTACACTACTTGGTAGAGATTAGAGAAAGATATAAATAAACAAAAGAATAACACCAACATTCAACAACCTTTCAAGTAAGTATCCAAATCTGTGCTGAGTGCTGACACAAAAGTCCATTCACAGAATTAGGCTATCATTCCACTTTCGTTTCGGAGATCAAACAGTCAAGGTCTGTACCACAAAGGAGTGTGGAGTGTAATGTTAAAGCCTTCGCCTCGTGCAACGGTACTCGAGTCGCAGCGCCCGCCGTCGCCGGTCCGCGCTATAGGTCTCTGCCCCCGTGCGCGCGCGCAACCAACATTCCTCGGATTTGATGCAGTGATGTGTTTGTGAAGTGTGATTTTTGTGTGATTTCCAGTGTCAGTGTGTTTGGAAAAGGTTTGTTAGTTGTTACACTTATTATAAAGATGCGATAAAGCGTCGCCCCGAGATGTTAAGTCACGATTTTTTAAATCCATGAAATCTTCGTTTGCTAAGTAATTTTGAATGAAACATTTTATCTAAAAAATGTAATCTCGCTAAGTTCAACTATGATTACCCTAAAATTACTTTTCGTATTTTCATCTGATGGATGATAATATTAAAGTGCAAAGGCAAAGAGCAAGAATTTTACCGAGCAACGATAGAGCATGACTTACCCGACCGCCTTGCCATTATAGGGTTTTGCACTCTGCATTTTTTCAAAGACAGGTTAAATGGAAGACGGGTTTAATATAACTTGGACATTCTTATCCCTTAGAATGTAGGTATTATAAATGCGAAAACTTACAAATATTATAAATGCGAATGTGTATTTTTTTTAATATGAAATAAGGGGGCAAACGAGCAAACGGGTCACCTGATGGTAAACAACTTCCGTCGCCCATGGACACTCGCAGCATCAGAAGAGCTGCAAGTGCGTTGCCGGCCTTTTAAGAGGGAATAGGGTAATAGGGGAGGGTAGGGAAGGGAATAGGGTAGGGGATTGGGGCCTCCGGTAAACTCACTCACTCGGTGAAACACAGCGCAAGCGCTGTTTCACGCCGGTTTTCTGTGAGCCCGTGGTATTTCACCGGTCGAGCCGGCCCATTCGCGCCGAAGCATGGCTCTACCACGTGTTTGTCTGTCTGTTACCTCTTCACGACTAAACTGTTGAACCGATTTTGCTGAAATTCGGTATGGAGATACTTTGAGTCCCGGGAAAGGACATAGGATACTTTTTATCCCGGAAAAATATACGGTTCCCGCGCGATAAACGAATTTTGTCTCATCGGAGTTGCGGGCAAAATCTAGTACAATATAAAATTAGTTATCTTTAGTCGTAAACATTATGTGCACGTAATTTTTTTCATCCAAATATCAATCATACGATTTACCAAACAAAAACTTTAGATTAAAGAATGCGAAGTCTAAAAATAACTTAATCCTCTTCTCAGCCTTGGTTTTTATTAAAACTTTTAACGTGGCTTATTCAACATCATCGTATTATGCAAGCATATTATGATAAAAAAATCTTAAAACTATTAGATGTGTGTGAAAACTAGTAGTAGATTTTGTGTACTTTTTAGATTATTATTATTTGCACATGAAGTTATACTATACTTTCTATAAATATTATGTTCGCGTACGTATTAAAGTCATCTTAATTTATTGAGTATAAGGAATGGAATCAGTCAAAGATTTCTTGTGTAAATTGAGTTTTTTAGGCGGCATTCTTCGTTAGTTTCTGCATGAGTGGATCGTCACGACTGCTACTTATCACCGGCATTCTTTCTCAGGCTTAACGTTCCTTGTCCCCGTTTTGCATCGCAGTGACTCACCAAAACATTGCGAATAAGCTCCTACTTGGTAAAATGCTTTCCAAAAGTCAAGTTATGTGCTTCCAAAAGTGCCTTATCTTATCTAAAATGGCTTTGTATTTTCTTTGAAATTCTTATGAGGACTTAGGATAATGATAAAGTTTGTTACGACCCTTCTGATACTCTATAATTTGTTTAAATTTTAAAGTATTCAGTTACTACCTGACTAATAATGACTTTTATATGTAGGTATAATTGCTTTTATAAGGGGCTCAACATACAGTAAGGCCCTTCAAAAATAGATTAGTTTTAAGAAACTGGATCATAAAGCTGATCCATTTTCATGATTCACGTCTACCCTCTTATCAATTTCATTTGCCAGTCCAGTGGGCAAGCCCAAGTCAATACAGTTTGTCGTTCTGGTCAGGTGCTTCTTGTACAGAAACAGGTCGTTACTCCCGCCATCGCTATCATCAATCATCATCTTGGCGTCGAATAATCATCATCAACATCATTCGTCTCGTCTTTATCTCCATCAAAAGAAATTTTCGGGTTGCATTTGAATTACGCATTATAGGGAGGGGGCGGGAGAGGAGGGGGGGGGGGGGGGGGGGGGGGGGGGGACCCCCCTACCCCCTCCCTAAAGTTAGGAAATCAGTAGTTACCACGAATTTTTTTTTTAGTTTTTGAGATTATGTTCGATAAAACAACCAAATTAGTGGACTTACGACAAAATTAATCTTTTTTGGGTGTGGGCAAACTCGGTTCTATGTCTTATATTGTAAATATACAGCTCCAATGCTGCGGGCATCTGCGGGAATGCAATGCCCTATCGCCCTTGCGTAACAAATTTTAGGCACTTTTTTGCACCCTAGCAAACTAATTAAAGGTTTAATTGCACCCCCTATATTTTTTATAGATATATAATATTATAACAACTGGCTTCAATTAATAGTCGACGGAGCCCCGCTCCGCGGGGCTCCTATTTCTGGGTGGTTCACAAAAAAATAACCACGATGGCTAAGGCGGGAGCTTCGCTGCGCTACGCTCCCGCCATAGCCATCTAACCTAACCCAACCAAGTCGTATTGGGCCAGCACGGAGTGATACATTGCTATAATTAATTACCTAATGTAAATGCTATAAAGAATTGTATGCTGTTTTTATATATTTTATGACACTTAAATACATTTTACAACAAATTACGCATAAAACAAAACCTAGTTATTGTGAAAAATGAATATTAAAGACAAGTTAACAAAAAATAACGTTTCGTCACACATAACTTCAAACATGTATTAAAAAAACTATGCATCTCCTAGACACAAATCAGGTGTCATTTGAAAGGGGTAACTAACCCCTATAAAATGCCACCGTTCCCGCCCCACTACCTATAATGCGTGATTCAAATGCCAGACCGAAATTTGTTTTTGCTTTTAGTTTACTAACATCAAACTATTGAAAAGATTAACCGTTATCTAAAAGCACAGAAAGATACCTGACAATTTACTTTCAAATTCCCTTTTATTTATTTGGTTGAACATCCTCTTACAATCTTTTTTTAAACTATTGAAAATATATGGATTTCATCTTACAAAGTTAGTCTTTTGTTTTAAGTTTTCTGTAGATTAAATTATAATTGATCTTATAACTTAACGACCGATTAAATTGATAATATTTAATGCAAAACACAGAAATAAATCAAGATAGAACGGCTAAGCGGGTGGAGTACGCGTGTTTTAATCTTGCAGTATACTGCAAGATTCGTTGAACGTTCATTCTGTCAGCGCGCACGTCTCGACTTGATTACACCGAAGCTGTTGTCACAATAGACATAATGACCAGTAGTTCGACTGCAAAGAGACGGACAGGTTTCAATATATGTCAAATTCGTCGGGTTTCACTAGGATTATGAACGGAATGTGACTCGCGCTGGCTGATATAATAAATTTTTAAATATTAAAAATAAAGTTTTCAAAATTGGATTCTGAGAATTTTAATCGCATGTGCCAAAACACAAACAACAATACGACCAAAAAGGAACACGTCCAGCGAATATGTCATAGTTTTAAATTCGTAGGTAACAAGTTAACAACCCTAGCGACGATTTTCGTCATAATACGTCAAATTTAATAATTTCAACATCAGTTCTAAGTCGGCATACTCTATCATTCTATCAATTGTGCAGTGTCTAATTGTAAAAACAGAAGTACGAAAGTGAATCGGTCAAAAGGAGGTATTTCTTGCCACGGGTAAGATATTTGTTTTAACTAAAAGCAAAGCAAGAATTGACACGAGCGATTCCTTAGCAACGCACGTGCGTCGCCGTTCTATCTTGATTTATTTCTGTGATGCAAAAACATTCTGGCAAAGAATAAAACGTTATGTACACATCGGACTAACCCCTATATTCTTTGGCTTGGGCGTCTAAAAAGGCACTTACTGACTACTGCCAATTTCCATAGATTGGAAGGTTATAACTTATAAATTACTACGAGTAAGTATAATGTAGAGTTTCAAGGGCTAATCGGAACCATGTAGTAACTGCAGGTAATATAACATGTCAAAGCATGTCAATTAAATTTTTTTTTTCTGATTGGCGACACCAGTGGTCAGCAGCACCTTTGCGCACGTTCCCTTATAAAGTGTTGAGAATCCACGGCCAATTATTTTAAAATATCAAAGATCAAAGTTACCACACACGCAGATGCCAAAATCAGAATGGACAACCGAGCCTAGGTCTTGCGTTAGCATTGCATAGCCCGGTAAGGAAACAATTCACAAGCACGCTATGTTGTGAATGGTTACAGGGCTTTACACGTAGCTTTAAAGTAATTTGAACGCTCTATGTAATCTACAATGTAATGGCGAGTTTAAAAGTTGATAATAAACACAAATAATTGAATATAACACGCAATTTAATATCAGTCGAAACTAGAAATGAAAGCTCAAATCTAGCTTTTGTGAACGGTTGTATAAAATGTCTATTAAATATTAAAACTTTTGCCTCTAAATATAGTTGAGCATTTATTTTATTTCTAGACCCAGACGCCATTACCTAAGATAGTTGAGAAAGTAACAATTGAAAATCAACTTTAAAATAATTGATACGAAATATTCGAAGCGTAAAACTTACGGAGTCGGTATTTTTTGTTCGTAGTTCAGACGAAACGAATTAATGTAATAATCATCATTATCACCATACGGATGTCTGTTCTTATTAAATTTATTCAAAACTAGATTACGCCCGCAACTCCGTTGCGCCAAATTTTTTTCCGGGATAAAAAGTAAGTATGTGCTTTCCCGGGTTTTAAGGTGTGTCAATCTTCATTTGTTTCATTTTGTTAGGGAAATAAAATGAAACAAATGAAGATTGACACATCTTGAGACCAAAGTTAGCACACAGTAAGGTTTTCTATTGTTTCTTGTTGTGTCTTTTATAATATCTATTATGTATTTGAACTTTCTCTGCCCATAAATTAATTAAGTTATTATTGATATAAGTTACTTTCACTGATCAATTAAAACGAAACGAAAATACCGCACTGAATGTTGCCGAGCGAGCATTTTCTGTTGCATAAGAATTTTACGGAGAAATATACTTTTTTGTCGGCCATTTTCTACGTTACGTCAATGGTGTCATACATTTTAAATCGATTTTAATCTTAACACTTTTCTCTGTGTGTGTACAATTGCGCACACTCTGTGGTGCGGTGTAATGCCATGTAACATGTTGGTAGTATAATCGAAACGCGGGACTTTTACGATCAATAACAACACATTTTGAGCTGTTTAGTTCTACGTTTTATTGGTTTTTAAAGATTTTTCTATGGTATGTAGCTGTTAGTATTTAGATACTTTCCCTACCGTACATCCATACTATCCATACTAATATTATTAATGCGCAAGCATGTCTGTCTGCCTGTCTGTTACCTCTTCACGCCCAAACCACTGAACCGATTTTGCTGAAATTTGGTATGGAGATACTTTGAGTCCCGGAAAAGGTCAAAAAATACTTTTTATCCCAAAACATGTCCTGTTTCCACGCGAGAAAAGAGTTTTGGCGAAGCAGGGTTGCGGGCGTCATCTAGTATATTATGTATAGGTGTACCAGGAATCAGGATCTGATGGCAAAAAGTGAAAAAATAAATTGACTCTAGCAATACCGGGGTAATTGGAATAAAGCATTTTGATCCTTTTAGGGTTCCATAGTCAACAAGGAACCCTTATAGTTTCGATCTGTCCGTCCGACTTTCTGTCCATCCATCCGTCTGTCTGTCCGCGGTTTTGCTCAGAGACTATAGGACCTACAAAACTGTAATTAATTGGCACGAATGCACAATGCACATATTAATGATGCCGACAAAACGGTTCATAAAATCTTACAAAAATATATTTTTGTATGGTATCTTCTCAACACATCAATCGGGTGGGGTGTCGTTAGATAGATTTAAAAAAATATTATGATTATGAGAATTCATAGATCATTTTCCGATTTAGAGATCCTTTTGTGAAATATTAAGTTTTAAAGTGGAAAAAAATCGTTAGAGTCCAGTGACCCCCCCTTCTACCAGCTAAACGGTTGTGGAAATGTGAAAAAATTCACGGGAGTAGGAAATATGCATAATTTAAAAGAAAAACTTAAAACTATCACGGCTAAGAAGACTTCAAAAGTTTTTGAGTTATAGTCGATCAATTAAAAAAAATGTATTCGGCGAAGTATAAAGGAACTTTCCGTTCAAATTCTTTTGAACGTAACTGAGATGATGTTGTTAGTAGTGTAAACACGTTATAAATGTACATTCATTGACCATACAAAAATTATCAAAAACTACAGTACTACGGAACCCTATATTGCGCGTGGCCCGACACGCACTTTCCCGGTTTTTCCTTATAGCAGCTGATTCTGTGTGTGGAACATGCAAATATAAAAATTAAAAATGTACCCAATGATCAAGGACATTTTTTTTAAATCTGCCATCCAAATTTGCCATTAGATCCTGGTTGGCCTATACATGATATTATTTGTGACAAACTTATAAAAGCTGATCAATATTTCCCAAAAATTTTTAATACTATGAGAACTAGTATACGATTCCAAATGTTAATCCATTGTATAATCCGTTCGTTGGGTAATAGAATAGAGTTTTCAAATTATTCGCGTGTTCACCTCGATGTGGTCGATTTGCATTTTATATTGGAATTGTTATCAACAATTAACCTCATCTATGTTAAATCGTGAAATTAATTATCATGCATTTGTAGTAAAGTTTCGTGGAAAATTTAATGTTCAATTTGACAAAAGTTATTCCTAATACAACTTTAAAATAACATTTTGAAGTCAGAGCCTGTCTTTCTGTATAATACAATCTACTCGTATTATAAAAAATCGGCCAAGTGCGAGTTGGACTCGCGCACGAATGGTTCCGTACCACAATAGAGAAAAAACAGGCTGAAAATTGTGTTTTTTGTATGGGAGTATTTAATAATTTAATTTATTTAAATTTTAGTATAAATTATTAAATTACAAATAAACTGAGTATTTCGTGAATATTTCAAGTGCAGCATTGCCGTTATTGATATCGAGCAAAAAAATGCAAAAAATCACGTTTATTTTGTTTTTAGTATTTGTTGTTGTAGCGGCAACAGCGGTTCTTAGTTACAGCCTGGAGACACACATACAGACGGACAGACGGATATACATCGAAGTCTTAGTAATAGGGTCCCGTTTTAACCTTTTGGGTACGGAACCCTAAAAAGGAATGGGGCCAACCTCATGACGTTTCTTGTCATTGTATTAGTGTCCCTTAAACTTACTTGAAAACCTCAAATTCGAACTTGCGTACCGAGTGCGAACTGATCCTTTTCTTTATTTCAATCCACTAGACCTCTGGCTTTTTCTTTCGATTCACTAGGCCATGGACTTCATCCTACAGGGATAATAAAAGAGTTCGTACGTAAAATTAGCTCTTAAGTATTGAATTATTTATAGCAGGGTCTAAATATAGAATAAACCCACGCATTACAACAAAATCGCATTAAGAAAAGCCATAGCTCGCATTGCGTTCACTCACACAGTTCTTAGTGGTGTAAATGGCTGTAATATCATTTCTAATGTAAGACACGATTTCGTCATTAACGTAAAAGTACTTACAGTTTCAAATGTGATATCTAGGGATAAATTTGAGCATTCTTTTTAAGTGCGTATAGCTCGTAATACTCTGGATAATGGCAGAGATGAAAGCCGAAAGCTAAGTAACCTAACTATTGTCACAGAATATATATTAGTAGTACCTATTGTCATGTTTATGAACTGCAGTAGATAGGAGATTCTTAGCTGTGAGTTGTGACTCGACTTATGTGCGTCCGCCCGAAACACACACACACACCGCCGTTAGAGTGGTGTAGCTGCCAAACCGCGCGGTTTAGCGACCACAAGGCCCACAAGGTGGATGTTTAAACTTAAGGCGGGCCGCATTTGAGATACATAAAGCTAAAATTATTTTAATATGATTGTCTTGAAATTATTATAATGTGATATATTTTGTAATTATTTGCAAAACATTCGCGGACCGCATTATTGCCGTAAACTTTTGAACTTTCTCGAAGTTGTGGCCATTTTTTTGTGACAATAATTTTTTCAAACACAATTTGTATCCGTCCACTTATAAAACCACTAGTGTTTCTATTTGTCACTTTGCCTGGTGCTTCTCGCTTCGAGTAATAATCTGATTTAACCCTAGAAGCCCAAACATATTTTTCCAGCTATAAAGCCCAATCATACGTCACAACGACGTGTATATAGTAAAGTCACTCGATTTCACCTTTTTATTTTAGAATATGCAGATTTTTTAAATTATTTATTTAAAGTATGTTATAATGAAATGAAAAAATGTAATTTTAAAAATATATAATTTTTATTAATACTACAATAGACAAAAGAACAAAAAAAATAACAAAAATTAGATCCTCTCAGGTTTTTTTCTTATAATAATAAAAGTTCTATATAAATCAACTTTTTAAATGTTTCTCCTTAAAATTAAATCATCTCTTATCAATAATAAATAAGAAAATGTATGTAATTCAGTCTCTAAATATATTATTCACAAATGTTAATATTATGTTCTCCGCATACCGCTTTTTTGCATTTCAAGCACTGCGATTTGATCATCCGCCTTTTTTATAGAAGCAAAACCCACGATATCGTCGTTTTATTTTGTTCAGGCTCATCACATGATGTCTCTGGTGTTGTCTGTGGTGCAAGTTTTATTATAATTGTTAAATTTTGTTGCAAATTCTTCTGCAAAGTAGGTGTCTCCAAATGTTTTGCCATCCATGGTTCCGTCAACTGTGTGCTCAATATCTTCATAAAGTCTTTACGACTAACTGGTTTTTCCTTTTGGTTAACTTTGTTATGACAATATAATTATAATATAGGAATTCACAAAAGCCATGTTTAAAATACCATAGAAGACCGCCATTGGCCACCTATAAGTTTTCCTATAAGAACTAAACTAATTCCGGAAAAGATGCAGGATTTTATGGGTTTTCTGGTCCATTTTCTGGACTTGTATTTTCCACGTAGTCCACCACTTCATCTTCTACGTCACTCATAACATCATCATGAGTAACACAATCTTAATCTTCAGATTCTGTATCAAGTGCCAAAACAGTGCTTCATTTGCCAAAATAGCAGCAATTTCATCTTGATTGAGCTGCCGACTGGACGTCATGGTATGGTTGGATATAAAAAGTGAATATCGAATGGAAAACCACTCAAAACAAAATATAATTAAATAAAAATCAGAATAATAAATCATCAAAGCTATTACCAAAAGTTACAAAAAGCCCAAACATACGTCGAATCGACGTGCAACATGTGTGTAACAACAAAATGGCGACACTTACCGAAGCGAAACAACCGTCCCCTGTTTCGTCTTGGCGGCTACTAAGTTGGTTCGGGAGTTTACGGCGATCCGATCTTGCGCGAGAAAGATAGAGCAGATTTTCGTCGGAGTATACGTCGAAACGACGTAGATTGGGCTTCTAGGGTTAGATGAAATTTAGCTGGCTGGGTTCGAGAAAGGATATAGGATAGCTCCCAAGCGCTAAACTAATTCAAAAATAACAACATCAAATGTCGCTATTATTAGTATAGTATTCAAACCTTATTAAAGTAAAATTCTCTTCAAACATTGTAGTTAAACTTTAAAGTTGGCATCCCAACGTACAAGTAGGCTGAAAAAGTCGACCCGCACTAAACTTTAATGTTGAAACTTTTTATCCCGATACGCAGCCTCGGGAGTTATTTTTCCCGTTTCAAACTTTCGCGGAAAATATTTTAATGAGACGCAGCACAAATATAAAACTACTAGATGTTCGGCCCGCATAATTTAGGAATGTCACGGAAACCGTATATTTTTCCGCAAAAAAAGAAACCTATGTCCTTTCACGTTCCCCCGTTTTTTCCATACTTTCCTCTATTTCTTCGCTCCTATTATTATATATATATATATATATATATATATATATATATATATATATATATATATATATATATATATATATATATATATATATATAGGAATGTTTATCTTAGCGTAATAAAATATCTTCCGCTTTATAATATTAGTATAAATAGATGTTGAACCACGCGCGCGGGAACCGTTCCCTAAGGCTGGATTTATATGTGGCGATGTGAACGCATGGCTTGGTAGGGAATGCAATACCGGGATACCGGGATCCTGAAATACCGGGAACTCGCATGCATTTCGCAGGACTAATCCCGGTCGAAAATTTAGCGGGATCCCGCGGGACTGGCGGGATTACAAAGAAGCGTGATTCATACGTGTAACTCTGCAGGCGGAGGTGCGTAAACTGGCTACTAGCAGCCCACTAAACAATTATTTGCCTTCAATTCACTTTTAACGACAATTGTACCAACCAGCGTGGAAGCTGAGCTAACTTTTTCAGCTGCTGGGCTACCTAGTGTAGAATATCAGGAGCCGTTTGGCAGACGACACAATATTAATACCTTAACCTTTTTAACATACTTTTATAAGCGGACTCTTCGAGTTCAATTTTATATCTATATTTCGAAAAAAAAACTTAATTATAAGATGAAAATAAATAAGTGAGTTTTTTTAGTTTTTTACTAGACATATAAAAAAATAGTTTTCTTTTATTTTTATTAATAAACACCTGTAAAAAAGTGTGCCACAAAGTTTGTTTTCTTTGACTTTCTGAGCATAAAACGGGGTATATCAAGTATCATTATAACGATTTATTTTAAAAGTTTAAAATCAACCTGCGGGATCCCGCAAATACCGGGATCCAGCGGGATTGTGATGGTTCAATCCCGCAAATACCGGGATTGAAACTATCTTGCGGAATTGCATTCCCGCCTTGGCGGGTATACGGCGAGTTGACAAACTAAATGTACAGTACTCCCAAATTAATAATGCGCATGCAAATCTTCGCTAGTTGTCGTAATCACGAAAACACCCGAAACGTAAGAGCCCCAAACAATGCACATTTTGCACATTGTTCAAAGGATATTGAAAGTAAATATCATATAGCCGGTGGCTGTCCGCTGTCGCCGGTTCGTCAATAAGTGCCATAACTCACCGGGAAGCCATCACGACGTGACCAGTGACGTTACCATGGTAACGTCCAAGCAACGTCTGGCGCCTCTACGTCGTCGCAAAGCGGTTTAAACAGCGCTTGCAGCGACGTCTTCCGACGCTGGGGAAATACGACCGTTGCCGAAAAATTACGAAGATTTCTATGCGCACTATCACTTTGGGAGCATTGTATGTAAATGACAACGCGCCGTTATTCTAATAAATCGTTGCATACATTAATCTCGCGGTGCAACCGCCAAACCGCGCGTTCGGGCTGGCTCATATATTTCCAGCACAAACGGGTCACGAAGTACGTTCCCTTACCTACTTTGCGGTAGTAAAGTATGACGATTGTGGGTATCCTAGAGTTATGGCTTTTGTAGACAACAGTCACAAGACCAAAATAATGTCGGTCGTAAATTTTACCGTTAAGCTCTAGGTCTTGAGTGCTCGCTTTGATCTTGTGTTTGTATTTATCTAAACTCTAAAGAACATAGCTTTATAAGCGTGTGCATGCTCATAATGATAAGAACAAGCGGCTAGAAGTAAAGATTTCAAAACTTTCCTAGAAATAGACGCGTATATAGTACGCGTCTATTTCTAGGAAAATAATTCAAACAAATGAACTACACATAGTAATAATAATAAATACTAGCGGCAACAGATATATAATACACCATCTGTGAAAATTTCAGAAGTCTAGCTATAGCGGCTCTTGAGTTACAGCCTGGAGACAGACAGACAGACAGATGGCCAGACGGACAGACGGACAGACAACGAAGTCTTAGTAATAGGGTCCCGTTTTTTCCTTTGGGTACGGAACCCTAAAATTACCTAATAACCGAACTGAAACTTATAATATCAAAAAGAATCGGATGAAAAGTCTGATGTACTCGTATACTTTAAAGATTTTTAAGGTCGTAATTATATTGTTAATTAATTTTCGTTTCCTTAACATCTAACGGATGTTATTGATACATTTTATTTTGAGGTTATTTAATCTACTGCCAATGAAAAAGTATTTCGTAACCGAGCTGTAATTACTAATTAAATATTATGAAATATTCTTCATTGTTCGAAATTAAATGCATTTTCATTTAAAACAATGCTCGAATCTGCGTAACAAGCAAGGTTTTGTATTTCACACATTGTAAGTTTATTTCAGGGGCATGCTCAATGTAAATAACTAAATATACAAGTAGTGTGTGCCTCATGAATCCGGTCGCTTACATTATTTACGTAATATTGTTTAAGTATTACATAAAGAATATTTTAATTTCATCAAAAATACTTATTGTTACGGTAAGTAAGGTACATATAAAATATTATATTAAGTTTTATTATTATGATATACGTATTTTAATGGTGTGGTATTTTCAATAACAAAATATGCCAAGTAGGTTCCTAATTAATGGCAGAAGCAAAAAACATGGTTTCCAAAAAAAAAAAACATTTTGAGTTTGTTCAGGGGCATTTTGATTTTTTACATTTGATACTGATAAGTGATAACTAAAGGTAATGTCGTACCCTTTTCTTTTATGACGACATTTTGTGGAAATATTAGGAATACTATTTTAGGGGGGCGAAGCTGCGTAAAAATCTTGTATCAAGCAAACATAATAATTTGGTTGGCAGCCTACGCTTTAGGAATAATACAATTAATTATATATACGTTACTCTGTTAGCATAGTATAAGCAACCAATTATAATAATTATTGTTATTGTATATCTAGACTTGTGCTACAAGACTTGAAAACAATTATTAGTATGTATATTCTATAACTAGATGGCGTAGTTGTCCGTGTCCGAGAAAAAATACAAAAAAGTAAAATAGCCTAAGTTATTTCTTACTACATCAGCTATGTGCCAAAAAAGTCCCGTCAAAATCGCTCCAGCCATTTCAGAGATTAGCCGGAACAAACAGACATACAGACATACAGACAAAAATTGTAAAAACTGTTATTTTGGTGTATGTAGCGTTTTCATTCGTATGCATGTAGTAAAAACGGTTCTTTCAATATTACAAACAGACACTCCAATTTTATTTATATGTGTATTGTGATGTGTGATGTATTGATAATATACTATCCCCCTTACTAATAAACACTGTATAAGCTTTGAATAGTTATACTGTGTTTTATCTTCTTCAATCCAATTAAAAATGTCACTTGTGTGACAGGAACAAAACACTGTATAACTATTCAAAGCTTATACAACGTTTATTAGTAAGGGGGTTTGTGTTTAATTTAATATAAATTAGAAGCCGAAAATATCTTGATAATATAGTTAATTGGGGCCGTACATTCCATGTTCTCTACCTACTCTATATATAGAGCTGGTAGTTCCGTAGCCTCTCAATGAAATTTTTTAGCAATAATAAAAAGTCTTTGAAACTTATAATTATTGCTAAAGGACATAACAGAGTTGTAAGGAAGGCTAACATATAAATTCGCATGTGATTAAACAGGAAAGTTGGTAAAAGTACCGTATAGGTTTTCCCTGCTGATGTCGGTAACTCGATATGAGTGGAACAGGTAACATATATTGCTAGTATTATATGTCTACTTTCATTAACCGTTAAATATATAATAAAATATTATTAATGCCCTGATACTGTGGAGATTTCTAAAAATCCTCTAAATTGTTGGTGTCTGAAGTTGAAACCTTAAAATTAAAAATATTTAAAAAAGTATTTAAACACTACCCGTTTTTTGCATTTGTTTTACATTAGTATATTTTTTTAATATAAAACCTATCTTTGTGGCTTTTACAGACCTACAAATCTACAAGGATCTTATGACATTGCCATGGAGGTGTGAATGTGTACAGTGTAAAGTGTACAAGCTGTGAACAAAAATGACACCAGCGATATTCAGCCATACTAAAAATTCACACAAAATATTATTAAAACTAGAAATTTCAATGCTATTATTATAATATTCAATTACCTGTTCGCTACACAATGCTAGCCAGAGCAGCCAGAGTAGGTTGGGGTCTTAACCCCCAAGTAGTTAAAATTATATATACAGCGGTCATAGAACCGACTATTTTGTATGCATCAGCAGCGTGGGCACCCACCGTGGAAAAGATGGGGGTCCAAAAAAGGCTCAACTCTGTCCAACGAAGTTTTGCCTTGAAGATCTGCAAAGCATATATGACCGTCTCCCTGAAGTCTGCGCTGCTGTTGGCTGGAATACTCCCTTTTGATCTCAGAATACTCGAAGCATCGAGACTTTATGAGATCAAGAAGGGAGTGTCATACCCGGCATTGGGAGACAGGGAGGTGGATCGAATGGCTTTCGCGATTGAAGACCCACATCCGGCAGAGCAGGTAGAGCTGAGGTTCGGGATAGTAGATGAGGACTCGTATGCTGATGTGGTTGATAGCCACATCCATAGGATCTATACGGACGGCAGCAAGATTGAGGGTCGAGTCGGAACCGCACTCTCCGTATGGAAGGGTGAGGTGAGACAAAGGCCGTCAAGCTTGCCTTGTCGCCGTATTGCACCGTCTACCAAGCCGAACTTCTAGCGCTCCAAGGAGCAGTAAGTATAGCCTGCAACAGTGGAATGGCAAAGGTCGGTATCCTTAGCCATTCCGGATCGGCTCTCCAGGCTGTCACCCTTTGTTCCCATCATCCCCTGGCAGTGCAAACAAGGGCGGCCCTCCGAAAAGCTGCATTGCACAGGCAGGAGGTCTCTTTGTTTTGGATTAAGGCGCACGCAGGGTTAAGAGGGAATGAGAGGGTTGACGAACTAGCCAAGGAGGCCGCTCTGAAATTGAGAAGGAAACCTGACTACGATCTATGTCCTGTTTCATTCGTCAAGCGTATCTTGAGAGAGGATACGATTGAGGAATGGAACGGGAGATACGAAGTGGGAGGGACGGCCGGAGTCACGAAGCTCTTTTTTCTAAACGCTGCTGCTGTATACAAAATAGTACATAAAATAGACATCACACACCACACCACACAGATTCTGACCGGTCACGGCGGATTTGCCTTCTACTTGAACAGATTCAAGCTGAAGGAGGATCCGTCCTGCCTGTGTCAGCCAGGAGTTGAGGAGACGGTTCCTCACCTGCTACTCGAGTGCCCAATTTTTGCTAGCAATAGATACGATATTGAGCAGGAATTGGGCACACCGATAACGGGTGAGAATCTACCATCCATCCTGGGGGGTAAAAAGCGGGATATCTTCCTGGCTTTTTGCAGGACGATCGTGGGTGTAGTGAATAAGCGTAACGGTAGTATTATGTGTGATAATAACAATTAGGTTCTAAATTTAAGCTGTGATATTAGGATAGTCTCTGTTCTTTTTGTTTCATATTTGTGCCGTTGTTTTATTGTTTGACATTCTAATTTTATTTTAATTGTTTATTTTAGTGAAATCATTTTATTGTATTTTGTTAAATTGAAATTGGTATTTGAACCTATGTATTTTTTTATTTTTATTTTATTTGGAAAACTTACAGCTACGTAAAAATAACTATAACAATGATTACTATAAAGCTAAGAGCCAATTACAAGTTTCCACTAATAGTTATGATACTAAAAAAAGAGAGAAGTGGAAATCAACGTATACATATTACATACATTAGCTATAACTTTAAACTTTATCAAAACAATGATATCTGGATGGTATGATTGACTATGGCTAAATAATTATAGTACAGTTGAGAAAAAAATATATTTAGTATAACCACTGCAAAAGTAGAACGAAAAACTTATCTATATATTAATCCGTGAGAGAAAAACTTTGTAACCCTTTTTACGAAAAATGGGGAAACGTAGGTGCATGAAATTTCGCACAGTTATAGTTTATATGGTGAAGGAGTGCAATCTAGAGTTAATAACATCGTATATTTTATATTGATATCATAAATCTTGTAAAAATTATAATATTGAACATAAAATTGTTACACCTAAGGCTAATTAGACAAATAGAAAATAAATAGCCCTGATAATGTTAGGGGGACGAAATCTAAAAAAAATAAAATCAATTACCAAAATATTGACTTTCTTCTTCTTTTGGCTCCTTGTTCTCCTTGTTTAAATTATTGACTAATATTTCAGATTTTAAAAAAACAACAACCCATTTTTAATCTGACAATAGACTTCAACCATAAATAAAAAAAATAATTCGTGTGTATACTGTATAGGCTTGTCATTCAAAATATCGTAGTGTGCACATTGTAGTGTGTGTATTGTGTAATGTTTTATTTATTAAAATAAGGTATGATAACAGCATAATTTTAAAACAATGTTGGCTAGATGCACTCCTTCTCCATATAAACTATAACTGTACGAAATTTCATGCACCTACGTTCCCGCATTTTTCGTCAAAAGGGGTCCAAACGTATTAATATATAGATGACATTGATTGGGGGACGTGCCTATAAAACTTGCGCCTTACGAAATAACGTTACTTCTGCATTCAGGTGGGGGCTAAAACATATCCTTGTAGGATTGTGGTTGTCGTTTGCTAGTTGCTACAGATAGCTCGGATTCATATAACTGACCCAGTGCCGTTTCGTGCACACCGCGATAATCGTGTTGTTGAATTTTCCAGATTAAGAGAGCATGAAGTATGGACGTGCTAACCCGCCGGTTGTATAACCGATTTCTATTTTAACAAGATGCGCGGACTTCCTCACATAAAACCATATTTGTGCACTTTCTATACATATTATCTGCAGCAAAAAGAAAATTGCGAGATGCTGCCTAGTTTATACTCGTAACGTTGTTTTTCAATGTATTCTTGGTTTTAAATCTTTGTCTACTAAATAATAATTGTCTACATGGTCTATCTACAATAATAAACTTATTAAAAGCTTTTGACTAAAGGTTAATTCACATTGAAACATGACCTGACGACTCAACTACCATTTACCAACAATAAAAAAAAATTAAAAATTTAAATTTTTAAACGTCCTTTTTATTGCACAGCATAGCTCCAACTGTAAAGATATAAAGAGTCATAACAGTTTTATCAAGTCGGTTTATAGTTATTTCACTGGAGTACACGGCACGCCATCAAGTTTTTTCTCACGTACCGATTTTATCGTCACGCTAATGTGACAGTCTGCGATACTATCTGTAATTTCACTAGCTTTTATTCCCCTCGTAGGCACGTTTAAACGGATGGACTAGAGAGGAATATTAGATTTTCCTTTGTTATATTATATATGTATAGGGAAGATGGGCATTCACGGTAAGACATATCGTATACTCTATATTTTCTTCGATTATAGATTTTCTTCATAATAATTAAGAATCACTTGTGTGCAAACTCTTCATTTATTGTCAGTGCGAAAATCCGTCACCGTAGATATTGTGTGCCATAAAAAGTAATTAGTAGTATAAACCTCAAACTTTCGGGGCTGATTTTTTAATCATCAGTTTCGCCGTATTCATTATTTTTACCTTACTTCGACTTTCAATAAAGATCGTTACATAACTTTATGATGAGAATTTATTACGTAACGGTTCAAAAACCGACTTCAATATTTTATAGGTCTCTAAATCAACATTATCGTAATTGAAAGGATGAAAAAACGTTTGATGAAAATTGATCAGGCATTATTCGATGTATTTGATTGTATTAAGGACTGACATTCGGTTCGGCGGCGTTAAGCCCCGACTCGAACCGATTGACGTCACTAAGTGGCAGACGTTAAGCCAGAGTAAGGGCTCATGCATACTTGACAGACCCTAGAGTTATAAATCAGGAAGAATATTAATATTTTATTAGGGGATTCTTTGCCATTTACTGATAAGTGCCGGATAGGCTATCCGCAACTTATCTGACAAATGGAGTATATCTGACAAGTTGTTGTCTGTGGAAAGCATATCCGACACTTATCAGTAAGTGGCGAAACAGGCCCTTAAGTCTCTTAAGTGTCCAAATGCCGAGCTTAACCCAAATTTTCGATTTTATAATTCATTTTTATACTTGAAAATAAGCCCCGAATTGTTTCATTTTCTAAAATTAGATACTGCATTATATTTTCAAGAATCCGATCTGAGCAAAAACACGATATCTTAAAATTTTCTCGATAGAAAAAAATCACAAAGATGCATCTAATTTTCACGAATTTTTCATTTATTGCCATAACCGTGCATTAAACTAAGTTAATATTTCAACACATTGTATAAAATTCTATCATTGAGATACCGACCTAGCGGATTTTTAAAATGTTGTATATTTATCGAGTTATTGAGAAAAAACTAATTTGGCGATGAATCCGCGTCGTCCTTTTTCACCTGGCATACGAAAGACGGGCGTGAGTGTGAAGAGATAAGGACGATATTTGATTTTTTGGGTTAGTCGCCCTCTTAAAGCTAAAATTGGGCGCCGTATTTTGACATTGTAACAGATGGGCCATTTAAAAAAGTTGGCCTGTCAGTAGTAGGGTTAGGAAAATACAAATAAACTCTTACTTTGACTTATTTCATACTCTCTTATCTAAGACAAAAATGTTGTTGTACAATATCTTAAGCTCAAATTTCAAAAGCTGCCCTGAAATTTGAACGAATTCTGAACGAATAACAAAATATGTTATAGGTCTACCAGAAGCTGATGGCAAAAAATGAGAAAATAAATTGTCTCTAGCAATACCGGGATAATAGGAATATTATAACATTTTCATCCTTTTTTATTCCTTTAGCGGCTTTTTTTGTGTGTGAAATATGCAAATATAAAAATTCATCCAATGATCAAGGATATTTTTTGAAAATCTGGTGGCAAAAATTGTCATCAGATTCTGGTAGATCTATACGGTACATTGTATTATACATTCGAAAAACATTACCCCTTCTTCTGGCGTAGTGGGGAATTAAGGCTTATAGAATATAGACGATTGCCGTCTTTACAAAGTAATAAGGTATATTACTTTGTAAAGATTCTACACCGCAGACAATTTGACGTGCAAACCAAACTTTAACTTTAATAAAAAAGTAAACTGTTAGTAGATAGTATATAACATTTAAATAATAAAATGTTATACTATCTAATGTATAAAATTCTCGTGTCACAATGTTAGATAGCGTTTGGTTAAAATCAGTAAAGCCGTTTCGGAGGAGTACCTCCGAAACGGCTTTACTGATTTTAACCAAATTCTATATGCATATTCAGTGGGTCTGAGAATCGGCTACTGGGTACTTTTTATATTGCTAAGTGCATTTGTTGAATAAATAATAGTAAATTATTACAACTCAAGATTGACGGCGACCATTGCTTGTGCGACGAGATAGCGCAGGACGTTGCTATGGTGACATACTTATTTAGTCACTTCAATAAAATAATACGGGCGAAATACTTTATATTATGGCAAAGAAACGTTGGCCGGGACAGCTAGTCTTTATAATTATATATTTTAAAGAAAACTTTAAGCTTTTGCTGCTATATTGTATGAGAGTTTGGACACTTCTTTTTAGCTACTGCTTTAATTATGTGTCAGTAAGCAAATAATATACTAGACCAGACGATGCGAATGCAATGCATTTTCATACAAAAATGTAAACTATGTCCTTCTTCGTGGTCTACTTTATAATTTGTGCCAAATTATTTAAAAATCGGTCCAGTAGTTTGTGAGATTAAACTTTTCAGTTTTATATTTTTAGTAACAGAACAAATGTCTGACAACGATGTCAGAGTTCCGAGATTGTGAACGAAGCTTTACATTTGAAGTTAATCGATGAGAAGCAGATTCGGAAAGCTTTGTTTTTTTTAACCGCACTTTCATGGCTGAAATAAAGATAGGAAACCGAAATCTTTTTCATATTTATAATATGAGCACCATTTTCTTCAAAACAATAAAAATATAAACAAAAATACTAAAAGAGTAAGTTTAGACCACAGAAATGGATATAGTTAGAACTGCCATGTGTATGTACTTCGCGTGCCATCGCGTTCCCATACGTTGTACAATGTCAAAATTTCGAAAGTCTGTTCTTTAGTCTGCGCTCCACCGTTATCGGAATTGTAAAAATGTCTACTTAATTATGCCGTATTGGGCTGTGGAAATTCGACTAGAAACGTTGGTCTAAATAGTGGATACGTTTCTTTTCATCGGTAAGTAATTTTAAAATCAATTATTTAATGTTAGTCGTGGGTGGTTGTAGTTTTTACCATGAAATCTACGTAACTGCATGTGTACCGTATGATTCATAATACTTTGCCGCTTTAGTTAGAAAATTATAGAGCCCGTTCTGTTTGTCCGCTATTAAGCGCGCAATGGAAATAAAACAATCGATACTTTCACTCATCGCTTAGTTTCGAGGTACAGTCAATATTCTCATTTTTCTGTCAAATGAAGCAAATAGTGTTGTACATATTCTCGATTCTAATTAATCGATTTTAGAAACAGACATGAAACAGAAGAATGATAATGTTCGCTTTGGGATATTTTGTGACTCGGTAATTATACATATATTTTTTTTATGAAATAAGGGGGCAAACGAGCAAACGGGTCACTTGATGGAAAGCAACTTCCGTCGCCCATGGACACTCGCAGCATCAGAAGAGCTGCAGGTGCGTTGCCGGCCTTTTAGAGGGAATAGGGTAATAGGGGAGGATAGGGATTGGAAGGGAAGGGAATAGGGGAGGATAGGGAAGGGAATCGGGCCTCCGGTAAACTCACTCACTCGGCGAAACACAGTGCAAGCGCTGTTTCACGCCGGTTTTCTGTGAGAACGTGGTATTTCTCCGGCGGAGCCGGCCCATTCGTGCCGAAGCATGGCTTGTATAATTTTATGTAATATGTATTTATGTTCCTGTTTAGTGATTTAGTTTAGAATAATATAATATATTACTATCTGTCCTGGCAAGCACGTATCTTTATGTTTATCATTCGTCTGTATATTAACTCGAATAATAATCGATTAAAAAATCGATATACCTAATAAAGTGGCAAAAGAGACGGGGCGCGGCGATGCCTTCGAATCGATTCCACGCGTAGGGATATTCCCATCACTAAAGCGCTCTTGTGACGTCACAGTAGGTATGAAAAAAGTGACACGCTCGTGTTCATACAAATTGGAGCGACATGGCGGTTCTAACTAGATCCATTTCTGTTGTTTAGACATAGACTTAATATATACTGTCGTATGTTTAGACGACCAATTTATTGTACAACATCATTGAACAATATTATTATTGAACAATTTATTTGACATTATGATTGAAAGGCCTGATTGAATATGATTCAATATCAACACTAGACGGTCAATAACACTAAAACTATTTTGCAACTGTTCTGTGTGTAAGTACAAAAACGTCTGTGTAAAGTACTTATTTAAGGAAAAATCGCCTCAAAATAATATTATAATTTTTATGTCTTCTGGCGCAGTAGGGTAGTAGGATTTTTATACCCACCAAAAAAAAAAAACGTGGAAACCCCTCTCCAGCTAAAGTCTAACAGCTGTTAGGGCTGAACAGTGAGTCAAATAAACATACATTCTCTAGAAAAATCTACCCCTTCTTTAGGCGCAGTCGGGTGAAAGGTTTTTCATACCCAGTTATAAATAAAATTGGTGAGAACAATAATTTCCTCCTGTACTATACTTTATGTGGGTGTAGGCAGCCCTAGCGATAGGCAGAAGCACTTCTAGCTGAGACTGTACGTGAGAGGAATAGTTGTATGCGACTGTACTGATTAGTTATTCCGAGTATGGTGTACAGTAAACGATACAATGTTTCCAATGCGATATTGAAAATTAGACTTAATATTTATCCGTATGGCCAATTTGGTTTCATGATAAGAATGAACACATTGAGAAATTACAAGGCTTTCTGGTACGTGGTCAAAATGATGCCACGCAAGAGACAATTTTCTGTTAATATACACACGACGCCTGTCCTGTATTATAACATCCAAGACTCCAAGCATAATTTAGCACCAAAATGTAAACTACTGGCATATACTTACGTTGTTTAAAGATATTTATAGCATCCACGTTTCTATTACAATGTAATCAAATCGCCATTAAATATATTTACAAAATCCATAATATACTTGTTCAATTTTTTCTCAAAACTCGATTAGATACGCAACGACAAAAAGTCACCTAAAAAAAGGACGTGCCATTTCCTTTAGAAATAGAATGCTGTTTGCACTTTTTCAGTACATTTGGTTTGAGAATTGCCTGGCTTTGATGTGGGCCTCGACAGTGACGGAAAAGTGATCATTTATAGAGCAGTGAGGCCGTTTGTCCATTGTTAGTTGTTACCGCCACCGTGACGTCATCGAGAACGAGATGACGGCGCTTTAGCGATACATAGATTCATGGCCGCGGTCTACATTATACCTACATTATACCAATCCAGTAATCTAATCCAGCGCTTAGAATAATGTAAACGGGCACTAGAATACACTGAATTGATTTCTATCACTGGATTGGAATATCGTAAGCCAGCCTTTACCATGGCCGTATGTCCACCACTGCGCTCGGGTGACGGGCATGCTGTGGAAACCCGGCTACATAGAAAATGTATGTATAGTTAAATCCTTGCAATGCGCTACGCATACGCTATAACGCGACGTAATTTCGGTATGGTGTGTCATCAGTAATTTAAAATACATTGCAGGCGTAATTATGCCGATCTTTGGCCGTGTATTTTTGGCCTAGTGTGCTTAGACACTAATTAATGAACGACCGACGTTCAGAAATCAGAGAACATTTGCAAAAATTTATTCTGAATAAATAATTTTGAGTTTGAGTTTGAATGTGTACTTATAGCTAAATCGGCGGCGCCACACCGTTCACGTCATCTCGTTTCCGATGACGTCCCGGTGAAGGCGGAGTTGGACAGACGTCCTTATAGAGCAGTGACGGAGGCTCGACGGGATAATAGATGCCTTTTATTGATTTGCCGGGGCGGCGCCGCAAACCCACAAAGTCTCTATCTCCTCAGTTTTGCATACCCTGTTGTCATTCAAAGTACCTTAATTTAAATAGGTCGAGGGTTTTATTTTTGTACACTATCGTATCTCGATAATTTTTTTTTGAGTATATACAGTGTTTAGATGAGAGGACAGAAGCGGTGTTTTGATATAGTTATTAATAAAATAAAATATCTTTTTATTCAAAATGGGTATCATGATACACTTTTTGAAAGTCGAACGAAGAAACTTCGTTGCCTACCACCGGTTCGGGGACTACCCCGCCGAGAAGAACATTAAACAATGATAACTGTCCTAACTAGATGACGCCCGCAACTCCGTTGCGCCATAAATCGTCTATCGCGCGAGAACCGTACATTTTCCGGTATAAAAGTATCCTATGTCCTTTTCCGGGGCTGAAAGTATCTCCATACATTTTAGTGAAATCGTTTTAGCGGTTTGGGCGTGAAGAGGAGACTATAGAGTATTAGTATGGATGTGTGGGGCTGAAGTGCCTAAAAGTCACATTAGTTATATCTTTTGGGTTGTTGATTTTTTTCCCCCAAAACTGTGCTTTTGCATCCGTTGTTGATGATTTATACAGTATTTTCAGAGCGAAGTAACCAGTAACCACTCCTCAAATACTGTAGTGCTCGGACCAAGATTTTTAAATGACCGTATGGTTGCCCAAGCGCATACGGCATTCTCGCAAGTCGCAACATAGTCGGCCTAGTCCAGAGGAAAGAACTAGTCAATACGTCTATGACCTATGTGCGGGTTTCCTCACGATGTTTTCCTTCACCGTATGAGTGTCCGTATAATGTACTTGAGTTCAGAAAATGTCTCATTGGTACACGCCTCCACCCGGGTTCAAATCTGCACCCTCTAAAAGTGTGAAGCAAAGGTCTACGGCCACGGACGCTCCTCCCCCAAAACTGCATGCGAAATTTCATGGAAATACTGTTAGCAATGTTCAAAACCCTCGTGAAGTGAAATAAATAAACAAGACTTGCATGAATAATATTATTGGAGGAATATTTGATCATATTTTTATGTATTCAACAAACATAAACACGTTCTCATATAACTCTAGTTACAGTTGACCGACAAATAGATAAAATAGCGACCGCAGAGTTCCGCAAGATAATATAGGTAACGAGGTGGCCGACCTCGAGCCACTAAAACACTATATTGATTATGATTAGTCTTACAGGTGTGTTATAAGACCTAGAATACTATCTGCTGCATAAATTAACGTAGCGTCTATAAAATTCACACTAAAATTTATTTATTATTTATTTAATAATTTATGTACACAAAACTGTTTACAGTGAAATACAATACATTTTAGCACAAATTTAAAGGATTAAAAGAAGATAACACGCTTGAATCACTGGACCGCTTTGATGGATAGTTTGGATCCCGAGAAAGTTAATTTCGAAAAAACCGGCCAAGTGCGAGTTGGACTCGCCCATGAAGGGTTCCGCAGCAGCAATAAGGTTTATTTTTATGAAATTAAGAGGTTTTTTTTTGATTTGTTTTCATATTTCAGTTGATTTAATGAATTAAAAAAACTACTGACTAGATCTCATTCGAACCAATTTTCGTTGGTAGTTTTTGTAGTAATGTACATCATATATTTTTTTAGACTTATCATGCCCCTACTTTAGAAGTTAGAGGGGGGGGGGGGCACACATTTTACCGCTTTGGAAGAGTGTATCTCGCAAACTCTTTAGGTTAGAAAAAAATTAAATTAGAAACCTCAATATGATTTTTAAACACCTATCCATAGATACCCCACATGCACAGGTTAGATGAAAAAAAATTTTTTTGTTTCAGTTGTTTCTATGGGGACCCCTAAAATTTTTAATATTTTTTCCATTTTTGTATCAAAATCTTAAAGCGGTTCACATACCACATCTACTTACCAAGTTTTAATAGTATAGCTCTTATAGTTTCGGAGAAAAGTGGCTGTGACATACGGACGGACAGACAGACAGACATGACGAATCTGTAAGGGTTCCGTTTTTTGCCATTTGGCTACGGAACCCTAAAAAAAATGTAAGTACGATCCATATGTGTTTACTTTTTGCACAAACAAGCGAAGACAGCGACTAGTCTCTACATCAATATTCACTACTTATCAATTCTGATGACTATAAAGAAACGTTTAGGCTTAGGAAAAATTATCGCGGAAAAATCTACGGTTTCTAGGACATATCTTTGGGCACACACTAAACAAAAAAATTAATATAAGTAGCATCAAAGTAGGTAGTAAAAAATCTACACGGCTTACTTTAGCAAACAACTTGAAAATTTACTCTGATATAATAGGTCTTTTAGAATTTTCCTGAAACCCATACACCGTTGTTTACGTATATTACTCAGCTCGAGAGCGAAGCCCGGGTAAGCCTTACTAATGAAAAGCCGCCATGATGCACTGTAAACACGTTAAATAATTTCCTACGTTTAAATGAAGTTAGGAATTCCTTTGAATAGTTTAGTCGGCGTTTGTACCAGCCACGCAGTAATGGTGTTGGCATGGACGATACTCTGCGCTAATGGCGCGTCCGGAATTTGTTTTATAAAAAAATGTTGCTATGAATAAATAAAAAATATATTAAAAAAAACTTAATTGCCCAGCAATTCATTTCTTATTTTATGAAATAAGGGGGCAAACGAGCATACGGGTCACCTGATGGAAAGCAACTTCCGTCGCCCATGGTCTCTCGCAGCATCAGAAGAGCTGCAGGTGCGTTGCTGGCATTTTAAGAGGGAATAGGGGAGGGTAGGGACGGGAAAGGGTAGGGGATTGGGCCTCCGGTAAACTCACTCACTCGGCGAAACACAGCGCAAGCGCTGTTTCGCGCCGGTTTTCTGTGAGAGAGTATTTCTCCGGTCGAGCTGGCCCATTCGTGCCGGAGCATGGCTCTCCCACGTATTTTCCCTAATTAATGCCCAACTCGGATCAAAATTGGATAGTCTGTCATATTTCCGTATTTTGTTTTCTTACTATGGATGGGATTTAACCATTTTTTGAACAATTTGCTTCCATAAAAGAAAAAGAAGACGTTTTATCATATACTTCAACCTGCGTTTCAACCGGAAGAAAAATAAGAGACACTCAGCATAATGGATAGAACAAATATCACACGCGCTTACTCGCGCCGAAGAGACCATATTTCATTCCTAAATATTATGAAAATGAGCCGTCTTCCCACATTGACAAATATTTTAGGCTACAATTTTGAACGTAAGATTCTTTTTCAATTACTGGGAAAACTCAGAGTAGGTATAACAATGAAGGGACAAATATAACTAAGAATATCAACTATAATTACGCAAATTATGGTTTTGATAAAAAAACATATTTAATTATAATCAATTCATCTGAGCATTTAGTCAAATTCTACTGTAAAAGCGTCTTTAAGCAAAATTTCATTATTTATTTCGACAGCAAAGTTATTAGAAATTAAATATGATTTGTGTTTTGACAAAAGGCAATGCAAGCGAATATTTTGCGAATATTATGTCTATTAAATCTTGATTTCTAACTTTACTGTCGAAAGTGTCGAATGCTATTTCGTTTAAGGACTGCGGTTAGAAAATTCTAACTAAAGGAAGAGCAACAAAATATATATTTTTTCTCAATGCCACGAAAAAATAAGGAAACAGAGGTTGCGGAGAAAAGAAAAATAAAATAGACGTCATATCAGGACGCGCTGGCGACATTTATGTGACGTTCAACGTTCGCACTTCGCGGTATTATAATATTATTATTATACCTTCTCTATGTTTAGCCTTATATGCAGGGTGTTACAAAACAATAAGTTAAAAACAAAGATGTAAAAAAAGACAAGAAATCTTACAATTTAACTAGACTTACGATGACATTTAAAAAAACCGGCCGCAATAAGGTTTATTTTTATGAAATTAAAAAGTTTTTGATTTATTTTTATATTTCAGTTGATTTAATGAAAGTTTATTTAATGTTTACCATTTATAATTTTACCACTTTGGAAGAGTCTCTCTCGCAAACTATTCAGGTTAAAAAAAAAATAATATGAGGAACCTCAATATGATTTTCGAAGACCTATCCATAGATACCCGACACCCATAGGTTAGATGATTTTTTTTTTCAGTTGTACGTGTACCCATGGGGACCCCTAAATTTTTTTATGTTTTTTCCATTTTTATATCAAAATATTAATGCGGTTCACAGACTACATCTACTTACCAAGTTTTAATAGTATAGCTCTTATAGTTTCGGAGAAAAGTGGCTGTGACATACGGACGGACAGACAGACAGGAAGACAGACAGACAGACATGACGAATCTATAAGGGTTCCGTTTTTCGCCATTTGGCTATGGAACCCTAAAAACGGCTTTTTTAATTTAAAAAAAAAAAAACGTCGTAAGGCTCCTGTCACTGGTAATCGCATTTCACCAGGGAATACCTTTAATATCTACTTATTGGTCCTAGTTCATGTAAAAGTTCGATAAAGTCATAACCGATAAAACTATACGAAGTACTACGTTGTCAACAATTTAATTAGCTGTCGTAACTGTTTAGGTTATTTAGTATTGCAAATATCTGTAGGCGTCGGTATTCACTTACCGTAAGGTCAGGCTGACCGTTAAGATTTACTATTTACATACTTACAGAGTTCGTTAAGAAAACTATGTTACCTAATCTTAAGTTTACTTGACATAGTCACACAAAACACGTGGGAGAGCCATGCTTCGGCAGGAATGGGCCGGCTCGACCGGAGAAATACCATGTTCTCATAGAAAACCGGCGTAAAACAGCGCTTGTGCTGTGTTTCGCCGAGTGAGTGAGTTTCCCTACCCTCCCTTATTCCTTTCCCTTCCCTACCCTCCCCTATTACCCTATTCCCTCTTAAAAGGCTGGCAATGCAACTGCAGCTCTTCTGATGCTGCGAGTGTCCATGGGCGACGGAAGTTGCTTTCCATCAGGTGATCCGTTTGCTCGTTTGCCCTCTTATTTCATAAAAAAAAAAATTACGTAGGTCCATCATCTACCTAATCATCAATTTTACGGATAATATAGAATTTAAATTTAAAATAACTTTTAATTTAGTTGTTTTGGTACTAGATGACTCATGACGCCCGCCCGCCCGCCCACGAAAATTCGTTTATCGCCCGGGAACCGTTTCAGGGGGATAAAACTAACCTATGTATTGTCCCGACACTCAAAGTATCTGCATACTAAATTTCATCAAAATCAGTTAAGAGGATCGACTACCGAGTACCCCGAAACGCGATTTTTGTCTAAAAATACCCAGAATCACAGCCGAACTGCAACTCTCTTTATCGCACGTTTGCGCGGGGCCGAACGCTGTGGCGACAGAGAATGGTTTTCCAAATACCTATTTTCTACGCTCGCGGCACTACACAATAGTCTTAATCGGTTTTAGCGTAAAGAGATAACAGATAAATAGACACACTTTTGCATTTATAGTATTAGTACGGATTCTACAAGTATCGAGCAAAACTTTCAACATAATTTACTGCGTAAAATAAATACATTAATCCTAATTAAAACAATATTAATGCGTCATATGGAACAGCAACTATTAGCAAGCTACTGATCTAATTATTAAAACTTAATACATTTAATTTGAAACCCAGAGTTCTCTAAGCAGGTACTCTAGATTTATTTGTTATGTTCAAAAGTGTCTCTAAAGATAAGCTGTGTAATTATTTTACCGAGCTCGGCGTCTCTAAATCCAACCTTTGAGTACATTCTCCAACCAAACCAAATAATGTGTGGATTATGTCAGCTATGTTGTTTTCGTGTGTGTGCTACCAAAGTAATGGGTCAAGTACTTACTTTGTATTTTTTCCTCTTTTATAAATCTTATCCAAAACATAATAAACTTGTATGCAATGATAGCCAAGTTAATTAAAAATTAATAATTGTAAATCTTATAAATAATTTTCTATACATGTTCACTGCTTTTATAATATTTGCACGCTAATAATTATAGCAGAATGTTTGTACCATCTTATAATATTTTAAGAACTTTTGTAACCTACATTCAAGGCAAATAAAATATGATTATGATTATAATAAAATTGGTAATCATTACACATAATATAATTTATTTTTTGGATAAGATTTAACTAAAAAGGAGGAAAATACTAAAATAATAGTTTATTTACACTTTCAATAGAAATTTAAAAAAAAATCAATATTGACAAAAATATTGTTACGTAGTTTATATTCTCTTTGAAACTTATTTTTATTATTAGCTGTCGTACTACAGCATAATAATTTTCTTATAAAATACGTAATTTACTAATATTTGCTTTGTGCTATATTCTGTATTATTTGTGTAAATGGTGTCACTAAACATGGTAATACAGCTAATTATAAAATTAAAATGAGAATCTCTTAGAAAATCTTGTCACGGTTAGTGAAAATCATTAGTTAACAATAGACGTAGAACAATAACGAGTAACGAGCATGCACACTCAGGATAAAAACATGTTTTCTTTTGGTGGGAATCGATCACCTTGTTATTGCACTTAAATAACATTTTAAAATCAATAAATCTTTTATATTCATTGACTTGTCTCGAGATATTATATCATAGTACCTTATATTGTAGTTTTAATGATGTCAGTAAAAATAAGATTATCTGGTGCTTTATTGTGTAACGTCAAACGTGCTGGTCTTGGCGAGGGTAACCATGCCCCCAGGTCGCTTTTGAAGGGAACAATTTAATAATGATATTTTTATTATTGAATATGATCTTCCTCCTTCGTCTCGAGCCTCGATAGGTCAATTACTTATTAGAAGGCCTCCACGGATAGAAGAGTTATTTATTGACTGCGAACCATTCCACAGAATAGTTCGCAGTTCGCACTAATTCGGAGACCTAAGTTCAGAAGCAAAAGCCGCCATAGGCTGACAATAATGATGATGAGTATTATGCAAATTGTTGAGACGTAACCAATATTAGTAGAGAGCTTGACCAACTCTCTACAAATAAGTATAAAATATTTGGGACGTACGATATTATATCCTTATTACTTATCCTAAAGATCAATACAAGCACTATTTTAATCACGAAACGACACGTTTAGAAGTAACACCACATAATACATAATGTTATGTAGTTAGTAACCTATGCATACAATAAAATTGTAGGGGTAAAATTTTTGTACATTGAAAATTAACTTGAAAAAACGAGTCAGTACAGAATTAAAATGTTAAAGAGTGTGAGCCGCTGGGCATTTTGTTTCGCCGCGTCGTGTCTTATCTCGTTTTGGTGTGACCCAACCCTAACAGTTTACTATTCGTCCGTTCTCTATGTTCGCGTTCTCTACATTTGATCACAGTTCAAGACTTATAGTCTAAGAGCGAGTGTTCGGCAGACTTGCAGTAATGTACTGTTCCCAGAAAACTTTTTATTTACGCAGGCAGAGCCACGTAGGAATCGTCTTTGGGACAAGTGAATGCCGATTGCATCAACGGCAGATTGAAGAGTATACCTGCCATTAATATGGAGTTTGCTACTTTACTGTAAGTCTGCCGAACACTCGCTCTCAGTCTATTATTCAATTGTAAAATGGCATTGGCGTCACGGCTGTGCGCTGTTTAATAACTCAGTAATTATATCCGCCTACCAAACAATAACTGGACAATCACGCACTTTCTTTAATTTATTCTTTACTAGCCTCATACGATTTTTTTTATGATGAAATAATTGGGCAAACGAGCAAACGGGTCACCTGATGGAAAGCAATTTCCGTCGCCCATCGACACTCGCAGCATCAGAAGAGCTGCAAGTGCGTTGCCGGCCTTTTAAGAGGGAATAGGGTAATAGGGGAGGGTAGGGAAGGGAAGGGAAGGGAATAGTTGAGGGTAGGGAAGGGAATAGGGTAGGGGTTAGGGGATTGGGCCTCCGGTAAACTCACTCACTCGGCGAAACACAGCGCAAGCGCTGTTTCACGCCGGTTTTCTGTGAGAACGTGGTATTTATCCGGTCGAGACGGCCCATTCGTGCCGAAGCATGGCTCTCCCACGTATAAATAAGATTTTCTATCGTATCTAGAATATAAGTGGTCTTTATCCCGCAATCCATTGTAATTCTTAATACATACTAATATATTATTATATTATTTATAAATACGAAAGTCTGTCTGTCTGTTACCTCTTCAGGCCCAAACTGCTGAAACAATTTTGCTGAAATTTGGTATGGAGATACTTTTGTCGTGGAAAAGGATATAGGCTACTTTTTATCCCGGAAAAATGTACGGTCCGGAGTTGCGGGCGTCATATAGTGTTTCATAAACTTCTGATTGCTTAAGCCTTCCTTGATTTAAGGGGTCTAAAATAGTCCATCCGAGTTCGAGCGGGACATTAAAATCGCATTTCAAAGATTTTTAAGGGTGGATCTAGATTTTGTAGACTTTTTAGTTTTTAGTTCTGAAGAAAAGATCTAAAGAAGGAAAAAAAAGTGTGCTAGGAAGGTGTTCCACCTGAGTCACACAACATGAGTCAGCTGTAGTAGTAGTTTCATAACAAATATCAAAGTATCAGTGGCTCGTGTCGTGGTTCGAACTATAGCTACAAGTTGATTGCTGTTATTGTCAAGCGAATTCAAACGTGCCCACAGAATAAAGTAAAAAACCGAAAAAAGTCGTGGTATCGTAAGAATTCTTTAGTCCTTTTAAAAATCGCTTGCTAGCAAATACATTTCTTTGATGAAAAGCGAAAATCGATTGGGTTCTATCCACTTTTTCTCAAAATCCTCGAACAGTTGGATTGCTTTAACGATATATTAAGGTTCATTGAGCAAAGGACCCTCGCCATTACAAATGAGGTAAGAGAGATCGTATTATGTCTGCAGTACATTTCTACCGATTGACGTAAGGACTGACTTACAAAGTAACTTACTAAAGCTTGAATATGGAGTCAAATAATTATAATATTAATATAATATATCAAAAATCTCTAGACTCTATACAATCAAAAATTTCGCCATTTAATATTCATAAATACCGAAGTTATTTTAGAGTGGACGGACAAACGGACAGAGCAAAATTAAAGGGTTCCTTATCGTCGAAAATATTATATTCTACTAATTGTTTTAACACACAGTGTATACTGCATACAAATACTATTTAAATAAAACATTTTTTTTTTCAGAAAGTCACAATCTATTTAATATATCGAGGTTTTGTTTGGAGTAACGAACGTTTTAATTGAGGTGTTGATGAAATGGTTCCTATTTAAATTATATCCTAACCCCGTACATTTGAAAGTGAAATGTATTCTAATCGAAACACATTTCATTTTCGCTCGAATTTTTATGTTAAATTTGGAGTTAAGAAAGAGAATTATTCACAAAGTTCCTCGAGTGTTGGCGGTTCTGATGGGAATATTCGAAGGCTGATATCCCTTTTATTTTAATATTGTATTTAATTCCCAGCCGACAGCGGGTGCTATGGTTATAAACCGCTTACCGAAGAATTTCCTGAAAGTTTGGCTATTGGTAAAATTTTATTTAATTGGCAAAATTGGAGCGTTTGTGGTAACATCTGGTTTGAGCCGAACAATTTCAATTGTATTCCGTATAATTCTTAATTTCGGATGTTGATGGATTTTTAAAATACATTTTCGATATTGTGCTGTTACTCAGTAAACAAAATATTTCTACGTAAATTTAATAACATTATGTCTTTGCTTCCCACGCTTTAGCATCCTGAGAATTTTAATCATTTAATCCAGGGGTTCCCAATCTTTTTCAGCCTGCGGCGCAGTTACACGTACAATGTTTTGTCACGGTGCCCTACTCTACCTAATATTAGAAAAAGATGAATAAATACCTTTAATAATTATAGTTAGCTTTAGATGGTAATTGGTAAATAATAATCAACAACACTAATCAATATTATACTAATCAATAACACTTTACAAATTATAATTTAATTTTACGATATTTTTGGTTTCGGATAATGACGGAGGATCGATGCACGGCGCCCCTCTTGCCTTTCCACGGAAAGAAAGAAAGAAAGAAACAAACTTCATTTGGTAAACAATACAAACAAACTAAACAATTAAAAAACATTTCAACACCTTTACCAAATAGGTGCTTACTCAGCATGTACAAACTTAACAAAAAATCCGACATACCCTTATGTATTAAAAAAAAAACGTGAATCCAAACGAGCGTAATTTGTGAGTCGCGTGAATATCTTTTCATACAAATCATGACTTACAAAATTACGCTCGTGTGAATCAAACAGGACTTTTGTATGAAACTGAATGCAGCAGAATTTCTGCCAGCCGAAATTCTGCGACTCACAACTCACACATTACGCTCGTTTGGCTTCACCCTTACCCAAACGGTCACGAACTACACGATTATTAAAATCTATATATATAAAACTCAAAGGTGACTGACTGATTGACATAGTGATCTATCAACGCACAGCCCAAACCACTGGACAGATCGGGCTAAAATTTGGCATGCAGGTAGATGTTATGACGTAGGCATCCGCTAAGAAAGGATTTTGATAAGTTCCAACCCCAAGGAGTTCAAATAGGGGATGAAAGTTTGTATATAATAATACTTCTTAACGCGAGCGAAGCCACGGGCAAAAGCTCGTATATTATGACGTTATATAATAAATACTAAAGTTGTTATTTAAACTTCTTAAGAACGTATTACCGAATATGACTTTGGCATTGAAAACAGGCTCTACCGGAGTCTCGAACTTTATGCCCCGTACACGTCTTCGCTAACATTCCAGCGACGAAATTATTTGCATTACTTGTTATGTATGGACGTCCCATTTCCATGCTATCTTCGTACAAGATACATAATTATCAAATTATAAGTGTCTTATGGTCAAAGTGTATATTTTAATGTGTGTACAGTTATATTTTTGTCGTAATTTTAATACTACCATAGGTTTAACAAAATATTTATCGTAAACAAGATGCCCGCAACTCCGTTGCGATAAAATTCATGAATCGCGCGGGAACCGTACATTTTTCAGAACAAAAATGTCCTTTCCGGGGGCACCAATTATATGCATACCAAATTTCATCAAAATTTGTTCAGGGGCTTAAGCGTGAATTAGAGGTAACTGACAGACAATCACATTCATAACATTAGTATGGAATATGTATTGAACCAAATTTCATAAACAAAATTAACGCTATAATATAATAGTTTAGAAACTTAGACACTCTTTGTTATTTTGTTTTCAGATAGCCTGAAAACCGACATACAATATGGTCGCTGTTAAGCATAGTGTCCTTACCCACAATTTTTTTTGTTGTTAAATTTTGAATGCAGTATTGTAGTTCTAAATCATCTACAGAACATAACTGCATTCATAACTCAATACGTAAGCTTTTGTGGGTTAGTACAAGAATGCTTTTTGCCTAACAGCGTCGAATTATATTTCACCCACAAAGTGCAGCTGGCGTTAAAAAATATATCGGCCAATCATCGTATTTAACCCCGCAGTCGTAAACAAACGTTTCAACGTGCCCCCGGTGTCAGTGTAGTGTAGAATGAGTGTGTATTACACGGTTTTCGATATATTCCCCCAGATTTATGGCTTCAGCACTCGGATTTACAGTACGGAACGGTTGCGGCAACGTTTTGTTAGCTTTTTATTGGCCATTCGTATCCTTATATCCCTCGACCTGCGTCATTTCTTTTTTAAATTGACCCGGTATTACTTTGGGCACAAACTACAGTTTGTAAACGGCCGACGTGGAGTTAAATCGAGGATCGTTTTATGTGCGTCAAAGGCTTTTATGATTTGCAGTATATCTGGCTATAGGATCAACCTCGTTAAAACGAGATTGTGAAAATTTTATTAGTATGCAAAACTACGTGCTTTTATTATCGTCTGGTAGATGCTTATTATAATTATATTTAACACCCAAAGTATTATGATTTTGTTTTGTTACACCGCGTATTCACACGTATAATATATACAGTGTGTAACAAAAATAAGTGATAATACTTTAGGGTGTGTACGTGTTCCTTGTAAAGAGTTCACTGTGAAAGTAATAGCACTGAAAGACCAAAATTTTTTTCACTTTTGTATGGGGAAACTCGTGACGCACGGGCCCTTGGCCCTTGCCCATACAAAAGTGAAAAAAAAAATTGGTCTTTCAGCGCTGCTACTTTCACAGTGAACTCTCTACAAGGAACACGTACACACCCTAAAGTATTATCACTTATTTTTGTTACACACTGTATATATTGCTTCCACTATTGAAATGCAACATTCATACTATTTTTTTAATTTTTTTTCCTTCTTCGAGTCAGTTTTCTAATAAATAAGGAACGAAAATGTTAAAATGTATGTGTATATTTACATATTATTATCCGATGTTACTAAATGTTCTTATTTTCGAATGAATTAAATACGGCATTTAACCGACACTAGTTAAGTCAGTTTCGTAATTTTGAAACGTGAAAATGTATTACATAAAGTAATTACGGTTGTAAACACGTTTTTGAAATTTTACTGTGCAACAGAGTTTACATACTTATAAAATATTAAATATTTTAACGTCCTTTCAGAAGCTTAATTTTGGGCCTAAAAGTTAACTTGTTTAAAAACTTCATCTGAACTCTGTATAACGTCATTAACAATCCAAATAAAGCCCGTCACAGACTTAGCCATAATATATATTCATATTTTTATAGCTAAGCATATTACTACCTACTACCTATATATTTTATATACTAATTTTCGCGTGACCGCACACTCAGCTATAATATGTATTTCTGGTAGCTACTATAATATATATTATATTACGGTATATTAATATATATTATAGCTAAATCTTAGCTTAATTAGCTTAAAGCCCGTCACAGATTTTTATTAGTAGATTACAAAATTAGTATAGAAAATATATAGTAATATGCCTAGCTATAAAAATATGAATATATATTATAGCTAAGTCTGTGACGGGCTTAATAATCAAAAATACGAATGTACTCTGTCTTGTGTACTTAAAGTCTACCTACAGACATAATATAGATGGACAAGACTGTTGAACCGAATTTGATGGCTATTATTTTATTTACGATGAGCTTAGTTAAGAAAGAACGTAGGATTCTAATTAAAATTTATATTTATCCCAGAAGATTGTGCGCTTCTCGTGCGATAAATGGCTATCGGGGTAACAAAACCGCTGCAAAGACTTCGCGGGAAATATCTAGTCAATAGAATCTGTTTTAAAAAGTGTCATTTTTACCTTTTAAAAAAAATTTGTCTTTGAATGAACTGTCATCATGCTGGTATCTGATGCTAAAAAAACCATGCATGTATCTCTCACGGTTTCTCCTACAAGGCTTATGCGGAGCCCCAGGGCACTTGAATGGCTCATCTAGTCATTCTTATTTCTTTCATAAGTACAATCCATATCGCGAAAGTATTTCTGTCTGTCTGTCTGTCTGTCTGTATGTTACCTCTCTACGCCCAAACCACGCAACCAAATGCTGAAATTTGTATGGAGATACTTTGAGTCCCGGGAAAGGACATAGGAAATATCCCGGAAAAATGTACGGTTCCCGCGCGATAAATGAATTCTGCGCAACGGAGTTGCGGGCGTCATCTAGTATCCGATAATTCTGACAAAAATGCAAACAACAGCGGGGCTAAAGTGGTCGCTTTGGATAATTTTGACTCATTTTTTTAAATCACAAAATGGTCACTCTGCTTGCAAATCAATTCTTTTTCTGACAAAAGTATTTCTAACTTCTAATGTTGATAAAAATGTCTAATTTGACATTCGAAAGTTTTGACAATTCATTGATTGCTAAATTGATTGAGAGGAATTGCTAAATGTGACCATTATAGCCCCCCAGTAATTTATACTTCAAATGTCTTTTAAGTTTTACCTAGCAGCATCGCAATGCCATGTATCTAGTGGGTTTAGCTTCGGTTGTAACTTTCTCGTTTCCCGAACATTAACCGCTACAATGTCACTATTGGTTTCAGCCTGGACCTCACGATTTTAACCAATTCGTTCGCTGTTATATTACCTTTGCCATAACCTTTATCCCAGCTACATAAGGATCACTTTTCAATACAATTCTGTAGTCTGAACATACCTACTGTATCCGCTATAATATACAATGTAGTTAATGTAGTATTTACAGTCCATTTATTTTATGACTCTTTACTTATGCAAGAATGCCTTTTAGGTTTTTAGGAAAAATCTATTACAATGTGCCATCGTCCATCAAAAAATAATTTGTAGGCAAATGGCAGATCTACGTGAACTAGTTAGATTTATGTCAAGACAATATCAATCGTGCCCGTGATCAGTCGATCTGTTACTTTTATGTCTTATAATCGGGCTTTGGCTCACCACACATTACCACCACACCCACCACTGTATCTCCTGAAGGAGTTACTTTTATGTCTGTGTATTTTTATGTAATATTATGTGCTATCAGAATAGCCGCGAAAAAAGGGAAAAAACTGTGTGTCTTTCTGTCTCTCTATCTTACCGTCTGTCAGTTTGTCTATTACGTCCTCACACTTAAACCGATAAATCAATTTTGTTGACTATGGAGATGCTTTGAGCCCCAGGAAAGGACATAGTAAACTTTTGACCCAGGAAAAATGTACGGTTCCCAAGCGATAAACGAATTTGTTGCAACAGAGTGGCGAGCGTCATCCAGTGTAAAAATATCTCTCAAAAGCCGAACCAATGTTTAAGTGCCCACGAATTCAATATAAACGCGCAACAGATTCGTAAAGTTCCTCGTATGGAATGCGATGTACTTACCATAATTGGAGTTTTTATAGATTACTAGCTGTTGCCCGCGACTTCGTCCGCGTGGACTTCAGTTTATAGCGCGCGATGACAACAAAATTGGTGTCAAAAGCTTTTATAAAAAAACCCTGGTACCTCTTAAATCAAAACAGCTGTGCAGTGTGCACATAATATTAATTTTTTTTAAATTAAACTTTATATTTTATGCCAAATTTTTAAGCTTATTTAGCCCCCCAATTACACAACTTTACCCATAAACTATTTATCGTTGATAGGTTTAAGGTTACGTCATTGCATAGATAAAGTACTGATTTACAATTAACGTAAAAAAGAAATAGCAATCATAAAAAAGAAATAACAATCGAAAAAAATCGAATGTAAGATAATACCACCTCTTATAAAATGACTTTTGGGCAAGCGTTAGCGCGATGTAGGAGACGCACGGCGCCATCTATTATGAATTTTTGGAACTAACTTAATTTGAACAAATTTACGCCTTTTCACCCCCCTACAACGCTTTTTTCCAGAAAAAAAGTAGCCTATGTCCTTTCTCAGGCTTTAGACTATCTGTATACAAAATTTCATTACAATCGGGTCGATAGTTTTGGCGTGAAAGCGAGACAGACAGACAGACAGACAGACAGAGATACTTTCGCATTTATAATATAAGTATAGATTTCCCCCAGGCAATTTGATGGAACGTAAGCCTCGTGGGAGGGGTCCGATCACTGCGCTCGCCGCAGGCTAAATAATAATTTTTTTCACTCACAAAACTGCAAAGGTACTTTCTTTCGGCTAGGCGGATAGAGTTAATTAATTTCGAGGTACTTATTTTGGCTCAGTTAAGTTTTAGTGATACGGATTAAATATATTGATTTGCGTTAACGTAAAAATGGCTGTTTTAACACTTACGAATATTATGATCCACTCTGTCTGTGCAGTGGAGAGCTTTTGCCGTCGTTTGATATATTTTTTATGGCTATTTTTGAGAAAATATTATAGAAAATGGAATGTTAGTTTTCATCCCGAAATAAGTATGACTACAAGATAATGTAACTCTACATTCATACAGGGCATGTTTTACATAAAAGTAACGCAGCCCAATCAAGTTTGTTAACCGTAGTAAATAAATTATAGCAATCCATCGGGCATTATCATAATATAAACGGCTAAAACGGGTTTGGTACAGGTGGTCGGATGTAGGTCGTGTGTTACCGCTATTGCTCCGGAAGGCGGTGACCCGAGTTTGTTAGGTGTTATGTTGATCCTTATCTCGTTGAAATAAGAGTGTAAATAAGAGTGTATCAGAGGTAAAATAGTTTTGAACACGGCACACGCACAACCTTTACTAGTTTTGATTATTTCTCCGGAAAGCGATGACCAGAGTTTGTCTAACTGTTATATTGTGTTTTTATATTGATCCATGTCTCATTGGGATAGGGGCGTGCTAAAGGTAAAATATTTTAAAATCGCGTACACACACCCTTTTACTAGTTTTTATTATTATAAGTGCCTTATCACACTGGCGATTAGCGAGCGATTTGAAAGCGACGCGACTGCGCAGCGCACACACCGCGATTGCGCGGCATCGTCGCGGCGTGGCGTGAACGCCATTTTGTACATTCGTCTACACAGATTATTATTATTCATAGTAGACTCGTCTAGGGAGTGACGTCAGAATCCATTTTGCTGCTGAGTGTCCAAAATACCAAAGGCAAGCTGCGTGCACGCCGCGCAATCGCGGCGTCATCGCGGCGTGTGCGCTGCGCAGTCGCGTCGCTTTCAAATTGCTCGCGAATCGCCAGTGTGATAAGGCCTTTATTATACCTACTGCGGAAGGCGGTGACCGGAGTTTATCAAACTGTAATTTTTTTAATATTAATCCTTATGTCGTCAGAATAAGGGTCAGTCAAAAACGGTATAGTTCTGAATGAAAAATAATATCTACACATCATTGGTAAGCCTGTGATGAAGAGTAACAAAATATTTTGAGATATTCCTAATGAGTAACTTTAAGTATAATAAAAAGTTAACGAAACTTATTCCTAAGGTTTTACCGTATCAAAAATGTTCTACTTGTTTACGGAAACGAAATAGTGACGAAAATGCAGAAACAAAATCTTCAATCCGAGAAAAATCTATTTGGGATTTTCCCAACGAGCTAAGTCTGCGTTGGCATGAAGACAATAAATTATATTCCGTCGTGCTGGCCCACACACGGCCAAATAGAGGTGAACTAGTTTTTTCAAATCAGGAGATGATACTTTTATTGATGTTGCTGCCTGCTGCTGGTGTGTTCATTATTATCAAAAGTATTAAAATAGCGTTAACGTGATTTCTATATCTATCTCTAGAGTCTAAAATATAAAATACTAGATGTTGCCCGCAGCTCTGTTGCGCCAAAACTCGTTTATCGCGCGGGAACCGTATATTTTTCCGGGATTAAGAGGATACACCAGGGGCTAGAGAAATGAAAAAAAAGTACGTGTAATATCTATAGCTGTCTCCCTTACCTCAAGCTTATACCGCGGAACGCGATAGAGACAACTGCAGAAAATCCAGAAAATCAACGATTCGTTGTCCCCTGATTCCTTCTCCAAAACTTAACCGATTTAAGTACTTTTTTCATTAAAGATTAAAGAATGGCTTGAGCTGTGTTCCTATGTTTTATTTTTTTTGTATAATTTAGCCAAATCTGTTTTCTGGATGTTTGAACACAGCAGAAAATCTGGCTATTTTTTTGGGTTTTTGAATGTTCATATCTTATTTAATAATTAAATTATGAAAAAAAAGAAAACATAGGGACATTGTATTAGTGGCCGTAGATATTCAGGAAAAAAATTATAACTCTACTAGCATTATCCAGGGAGGAAACAGGGGACAACGTTTGTATGGAAAAAAGGGCGGTGTGGACTCCTCTTAATCCCTCAATCCGGATTCTTGGAAATCTATTGTTATTCTATTGTGTCTCGCTCACCGGTGAGTTGGGTTGATCTCATGGGGCTTGATGGGTTAAAAGTATCCTATGTCCTTTCCCGGGCAGGGATTGCAATCCGGAAAACCGGATCCGGAAATTCGCCGGATCCGGTATCATTTTACGGTTACTGGATGCGGTCCCAATATACCGGATCCGGAGACCGGATCCGGTGCTAATAATTGGTAGCTAACTGATACGGTCGTTGCATGAAAAAGGTGCTTCAAATACGTTACGCGTGGTGTTTAAGCTTTATCTTGTTTTTATGATAATATTTTGCTGACAATAAAGCGAATTAGTACACTAGTACTGTCATAATAGAAGCTGTAAGGGCCTTTCAGCCTTAAGCAGCTTTATTAGAAGTAGTTTACTAGGTGACGCTTTGGTGGTCACACTTTGGTTGGTTCCTCCTCCTCGCGTCGTGTCCCTCATTGCTGAGGGTCGTGATTCCCCTTTAGTTTAGAGGTGACCACATTAAGCCATCTGTGGTGATCCTTGGCAGAATGGAGGGCGTCATGAAGGCCAGTGTCTAGCGTAGTGCGCACTTGGCCAGACCACCTGATAGGGCTTCGGCCTCTTGAACGGCGACCGTCAACTTTGCCTGTAACCACAAGCTGTTCAATGTTAAGGCCATCCTTTCTTGCTATGTGACCAAAGAAATCCAAAACTCTTTGTAGGCATATCGATGACAGTCTTGTTTTTATCTTTAAGTCACTAAGGATGGATGGAGACGTTGTATTTTTACTTTTTAGTTCAGTTTCATCAATCCGGTCGGATACGGCCGGACCTGGCCGGATTTATGGGAATCCGGTCAAATCCGGTCCGGATTGAAAATGACGCCGGATTGCAATCCCTATTCCCGGGACTCAAAGTACTCGTATCTCCATGCGAAACTTCAGCAAAATCGGTTCAGCGGTTTGGGTGTGAAGAGGTAACGGACAGATAGACACACTTTCACATTTATATTATTAGTATGGATATATCTTAAATAGCGACTGCGTATTTTAGAGCTCAAAAATTACATTATAACTAGCTGGTGCCCGCGTTGTCGTCTGCGCTATATTCTAATATTATTATTGTAGTGTCACTAATATATATTCTGTGGTAGTGTACTCTAAAAGAACTAACAGACATTAAAATTAATTGAAAACGTGACTGGAAGAAGCAGGTAAGCAGTTAAAAAAATGTCATTTTTTTGCATAAATATAAGCTAATGATTAGGTAATTTAATGATTATTTGAGGTAGGAAAATGATTTGAAATAAAAAAATGAGGATTACGTTATATTAGCCAGATGATGAAGTAGATATAAAGTTACAAGGTTTGCTTAAATTATAAGGTAAAAAATGAGTAATTGTCCTTATGTTACAAAATGTTACTTATCTGGTTCTTCCCGACACGTCTTTAACTATGACATGAAAATTTTGGGGCGCATAACTCATTTGAAAAATATTACAGCCTGAGTATTGTAACATACTTACGTTACGTTATGTTAATACGAATACTTTTTTTATAAATAACGTAACAATAATAATTGTCAGCTTAAGAAATACGGTTACTAATATCTAAAATAACAATCGCGTATTCTGGAGCTCAAAAATTATATTATGTTCACAGCAAAATATTTAAGCGGTATACAGGGTGTATGGGTCCCTTATATGGTCACTGTTAAGCATTTGTGTACTAACTATACCTACTAACCCAATATTTTTTTGTTGACTTATGAATGCGGTCTTGTTCTAATCTAAAGAACATGCATTCATAACTTCAATAAATATATTATATACTAGATGACTCCCGCAACTCTGTTGCGCCAAAACTCGTTTGTCGCGTGGGAACCGTACATTTTTCTGGGACAAAAAGTATCCTATACCCTTACCCGGGACTCAAAGTATCTCCATGTCAAATTTCAGCAAAATCGGTTCAGCGGTTTAAGCGTGAAGAGGTAACAGACAGACAGACAGACAGACACACTTTCAAATTTATAATATAATAATTATTAGGTATTTTTTGTGGGATCACCTTTGTATGGAATTTATGATATTATTGATGATTTTATTTATTATTTATGACTGCTCACACATATCACAAAAAATTGCTCTTTCAGCGCTAGTCTAACTTTCACAGTGAACTCTATATTATAAGGGTTTTGTTATACCTTGTATAAGGGACTCATACACGCCCTAAAGTATTATCACTTACTTTTGTTACACCCTGTATATACAGCTTATAACATAATAAGCGTTCCTAAATTGCGTCACTGGGTGTATTGACATTTCTGTCTTGTAGTCGAAAAGGAAATTAAATTTTTCGTCACGTTCAGTCTTTAGGACATAGCTGTTGGGTACTAATGCGCTGAGCTTCTCATTTTGGACTTTCCCATAAAAAAATAATAGGGAATATTACAAAAAACTCGGAGCAGAGGGCGGTACTAGCACATATAATAATAGCTCCCACACCGGTTTCGGTGACGGTGGCCGGTTTCATTGAAACCAGGCCAGCTACGTAGGAGTAATTTTATAGTGCCCAAGTGTGTGCGCAGTACACGAGAGCACTCTCTATTCCTTTACTCTCATAACCCAGTAGGACGGAAGACCGACACGACCGGCGAGAGATCAGACGCAGGACCGACTTTTAACGCATGGATCATCTTACTTGTCAGACAATCAGGTGATCAGCCTGCATTTTCCTAACCAAACTTGGAAATAACATGTTTCCAACGCGGGAATCGAACCCACGACCTCCGAGTCAAGAGCCGCGCTCTATACCACTAGACCACGGAGGCGCCAAATAGTAAATAACCCGACATGTTGCACACGTCCTATCAGAATTATTTTTAACAAAAAATTAAAACCGACTTCCAAGGTAAAAACAATAATAACATCCTTATAATATGAACTAAAAAGTATTAAATAATTTTTCCTATCTAATAGTGCCTTGTTCTGTATTCGGCTAAAACTCAACTACGTATTTCTGTACTCAATCTTCATCATTTTGAAGTCGGTACCAGATATAGCTGAATCTTCAGTCTGCCAGAATATTTGAAACTTTTGTAACTGGCACCGACTTCAAAATTATGAAGATTGAGTACAGAATACCTAGTTGAGTTTTAGCCGAATACAGAAAAAGGCACTATTAGATAGGAAAAATTATTTAATACTTTTTAGTTCATATTATAAGGATGTTATTATTGTTTTTACCTTGGAAGTCGGTTTTAATTTTTTGGTAAAAATAATAATTTTAGTTACCTAGTAAACCATCGCGTCATATCGCGTACCACAGAACTCTACGGCCGCCCGTGACCGCTCGTGGCCGCTCGTGGCCGGCGGCGGCCGCGATTTGTCAAGCGATACTATGTATTACAATAATGAAGATAAAGTTTAAAATCATAATATGACACTGAAAGTGCTCGCCTCGCCGCTGCCATTCCGGTGTGGCGCGGCTCTTAATCTATGTGTCTAAGCACACTAGGCTGAATTACGCCGGCGTAAATTCCGCCGCGTTTCAAACGCATACAAAATACGGACGGAACGTGATGGACGACACACTATGCCGAAATCCCGTCGCGAGCCGAACTTCCGTCGAGTCGAGTCGAGTGGAAAGTTCGGCAGCGATTCGGCGGTAATGTTTTTCAAAACCGAACATAGCAAATCCAACCTTAACTCCAAAGCATTAACGCACACATTACATCTGAGAATTTTAAAATTACGCGGCGGAATTTCTCAGATTCAGAAATTCTCAGATGTAATGTGTGCGTTAACGCTTTAGAGTTAAGGTTGGATTTGCTATGTTTGGTTTTGATACTTCGCTTCTGCGCTAATATAAATTGACACGTAATCGTTGAACATAGAAAAACGAACATAACCCCTCCCCCATTTCGAAAATCGGTTAAAATTGTAGCCTATGTGTTATTCTGATGTTTAAGGTATAATCTATATTATTGTATTGTTTTATTAAAATCCGTTCAGTAGTTTTTGCGTGAATGAGTAACAAACATCCATACATACATACATCCAAACTTTAACAAAACATTACTTAATAATCTATACTTCTATACTATAAATTATAATAATATTATAAAGCGGAAGAGTTTGTTTGTTTGTTTGTTTGTTTGAACGCGCTAATCTCAGGAACTATTGGTCCGATTTGAAAAATTCTTTCAGTGTTAGATAGCCCATTTATCGAGGAAGGCTATAGGCTATATTTTATCACGCTAAGACTAATAGGAGCAAAGAAATAGAGGAAAATGTGGAAAAATCTATACTAATATTATAAAGTGGAAGAGTTTATTTGTTTGAACGTGCTAATCTCAGGAACTACTGGTCTGATTTGAAAAATTATTTCAGTGTTAGATAGCTCATTTATTGAGGAAGGCTATAGGCTATATTTTATCACGCCAAGACTAATAGGAGCGAAGAAATAGAGAAAAATATGGAAACAACGGGGGGAAATTATTTGAGAGGCTTATTTGAACGCGCTAATCTCAGGAACTACTGGTCCGATTTGAAAAATTCTTTCAGTGCTAGATAGCTCATTTATTGAGTAAGGCTATAGGCTATATTTTATCACGCCAATATTAAAAGGAGCCAAGTAATAGAGAAAAGTGTGGAAAAAACGAGGGAAATTATTTGAAAGGGCTTATTTGAACGCGCTAATCTCAGGAACCGATGGTGGAACTGGTCCGATTTGAAAAATTCTTTCAGTGTTAGATAGCCCATTTGTTGGAAAAGGCTATATGCTATATTTATCACGCTATGATTAATAGGAGCGAAGAAATAGAGGAAAATGTGGAACAAACGGGGGAAATTATGTGAAATTGCTTATTATCTTAAGAACTACTGGAGCAATTTTTGTGTTATTTGGCAAACATGAAGAATAGACCACGTGAAGGGACATAGGCTGTTTTTTTGCGGAAGAATGTACGGTTGCGTGAAATTCCTAAATTACGCGGGCGAAGCCGCGCGGAACATCTTAATATAATAAAATCGTAGGAAGGTCAATTCTGTACATTGAATATTTTTGTACGTAATAATATTTGGAACGTGGTCTTCTATGCTAACGCGGACGAAGTCGCGGGCAACAGCTAGTAATTAATAATTCAGCCTAGTGTGTTTAGACACTAACAGATTAAAATTGTATAAACATTAAACTTACATAGGAATTCGATCTGTATATGTATGGTAATAAGGTGCAAAATCGTGTAAATATAAATAAAAATTCAATTACGAAGTATTTTTTACTCATAAATGCGATTGTGTTTTTTATTCCTATTACGATGTAGATTGTTTTTCAGTTTCCTTTCAATTTATACTAGTGCAATTAGTGTATTATCGAAGCAACTCACTTCTCAGAAGAAATGTCAAATGTGTGCCTTACGCTCTGGAGTTAAGGTTGAATTTGTTATGTTCAATTTTGGTGACGTGGTGTGGCGACCCTGACGTGGTAATGATGATGATGATGATGAATGTAATTTGCATAGTAGCATATGCTTTCAATTCTTAAAACAACGCCGAAACCACCAAACTTGTATCTATTATGTTCGGGCCACACTAACGAGAAACGCCGTTAATTATCGCGTTAATTCTAAAACAGGCATTATCGCCTTTAATTAGTGGCATGTAAAGGCGATAATGCTATAACATGTTTTAGAATTAACGCGATAATTAACGGCGTTTCTCGTTAGTGTGGCCCGAACATTAGGAATCTGGGGTTCTCTTAGTATCTCCGGAACCATAGTATACCTTGGTGCGAAATCTTTCGTTTTGGTAGCATATGCTTAGGATACTTCTCATAAAACCAAAATCACCATATGTTTCCTTATAAATTTTGAGGAGTTCCCTCGATTACTCCTGGATCCCATCATCAGGTCACCATTTTTATGAACATGGTACCAAATTGGGGTATACAACAAAATAAAAATTTTAAAAATCGGTTCACAAACGGCGAAGTAATCGTTGAACATACAAAAAAAAAACTCCACAGCCGAACATATAACCTCCTCCTTTTTGGAAGTCGGTTAAAAAACGTTGCCAACGTCGAGCATAACTTTATTATTTATCCTTAGCTGGTAACGTAATAAGCCACAATTTTTTAAACAATACGAGGGAAAATCAATGTGTTACGAGGTCAATGACACTCAAAGGTCAAGTTTTAACGAAGCCGTAGGGCCGGAAGGTCGATGTTTATATTTTACATTCGCTATTCGACTTATGTAACGTCATCATAATATTATGTTTACCATATTATATTTACTTACAAAATACCCTTATGGCCGGTGTACATTATTTCAATCCAGTGAACCAATCTAGCGTTGGAATGCACTGGAAAGCAATAAAATGCATTCCAAAATAGTGAAGGAAAGCAATTAAGTGATTTCCAGAGCCTGTTTAGATTAAAATATTATAACCCGCTATTTTATTAATGTGACTTAAACAATCTTCATATTATTATAAATTATAAAGCAATAAAGCAATCTACCTGAAATATCAAAATTGCCCCAATAAGACGGAAGTGGGGCCATTTGACTACGCATTTTATTCCCGACATACCGTGTTTCTATCCCGTATTATGACTTGTTAAAGGTTTGAATATTAAATTTTTTAAATTTAACATCTTGTGAACAAACATTCAGTTCACAAGAAATAAAATTTAAGGTTCTATAACTGTGTTACTGTTTAGATAACAGCCTTCACATTCATGTGTGGAATGTAAGTACAGTCGTTTCAAAAACAGCTTATTATTTTAAATGCTATGTGCTGAATATTATGTGATATAAAATCCGTGCTCTATATTTATAACTAGCTGTTACCCGCGACTTCGTCCGCGTCAACAAAATGTAAAATACATCGGTAAAAAATAAAAAAGTAAAAATATGTCTTCCTCCTTTTTGGAAGTCGGTTAAAAAGTAGCCTAAGTTACTCCTTATTACATCAGTTATCTGCCAATAAAAGTACCGTCAAAATCGGTCCAGCCATTTCGGAGATTAGCCGGAACAAACAGACAGACATACAGACAGACAAAAATTCTAAAAATTGTTAATTTGGTGTAAATACCGTCTAAATATTCATATGCATGTAGTAAAAAACGGTTATTTTAATATTACAAACATACACTCTAATTTTATTTATATGTGTATAGATAATTGATTACTTTCTGAATTTGAAATCACTGAGATGACAAAGCTTTCGTTATTAGCAACTTACTAATTTTAAGATGTAATGTACATTTAATGTGTATGTAAATCTGCAGTCAATCATACCATTTTGATCAATCTTTCTTGATCAAGAAAAGTTTTTACTTTCGATTAAGAAAACAACAAAGATAACGCATAGAAACAAAAAATAATCATATAGAATTGTATAGCACAAAATATTTTTGTTAATTATAATTTTACGTAACACTAAGGGATCAAAAGAAAATATTTAAACAAAGGACAAGAGCAAGCATTCACGGATATTAATCAAAAGTAACCTTAATTAGTACGCCGACTGTACTCAAGTGTAACAGTACTGAAGGTCGTAATGGGACAAGTTTTTAGGCCTCAGGCCTGTACTACTGAGAAACGAACGGTCATCTACAGATTCTTCTCGGACTCATGTACAGGATGTTCGTAACGGAAAATAGAAAAATGTTATAATTGTTGTACACGACGGTACCTAATTAACGCGTGTCAGTAGAAGAAACATTCTGAGTATGAATAAATACGATTATTTTGTCATAATAATATTGTGTTATAGAAGTTTGTGGAGACAAACACGTATAAATTTATACACGATGTAATTAAACTAAGAGATAAAGCTTAAGGTGTGTATTTAGAATGGCACTGATTTAAAGTGGCAGTTGTAAATATATAAGTTAAAAATTATAAATGGCACGTTTAATAACTAGTTCGGCAGTTAAAACTAAGCAGTAAAGTAAACAAAAATGAGTATTAATAATGGATCAGTGAATATATAATTGAGCATGAAAATACTTACTTAAATGAGCGGCAAAAATTATTGGACGAGCGGTTACGCGTGGGCAGTAATAAATCGAAATTTGACAGTAAAAATCTCATTCCAAGCATTTCTTTAAACAATAAAGTGGTAAAAAAAAAAAAACTTAAATAGTAATAAAAAATTTAATTACTTTTGCTTTGACAAGGAATTAAATAAAGCAAATTGTAACTATATAATAGGAACTTTTATTTGTAGTTCGAAACATACTTAAGTAATTAAAATGACATAGAATTTGCTTTAATAGCTGCTAAAATAAATTCTGTCACTTCCGCCCAACTAACGAACATTTACCTCTCTTTTCATTGAACTTGAGTTCGGGTGTCACCGCTCGCTATGATTTGCCGAACTATTTATCGAACCGCTCATTCCATCCTTTTTACCGCTCATTTTAGTTATTGGACTGCTCAATTATTTTTAGAATTGACATTGTATGATGAAGTAACCGACTAATCAATTTTTTATTACTGTCCAATGTCCATGTCTTAATGTCGCAATAATTAATCAACCGCAATTAAATTAAATAACTGCTCTATATTTTTTTCAACTGATCATAATAACATCTCAAAAAATTTGTTCCCAATTAGAATTAGCTGTGAAAGTAGCAGCGCTGACTCTTCATTATTTTACACCCTGCAGTAAATAGTATCGTCGTTTTGCTGATGCAATTATAGCTTTGTCAGGGTAAACAAAGTAATAGATAAAAAATTGCCGTTTCTTTTTGCAGAAATGGAGGCTTTAGGGCCGGAAAAATATTATTTGAAATTAAAAAACTGTGGATTTTATATGTAGCTAGATATTACATTAGCCAGATGACAAAGTAGATAAAAAGTTTGTTCAAATTATTAGGGAAAAATGAGTAATTGCTCTTATTTTATAAAATATTAGTTATCCACTTTATCCTCTCATGTCCTAAATTATTTCAAGTTACATGGGGTTTAAACCGCGCCTGAGGTTGTGAAAATGATATGCAGTGTAACGTACTATGTAGCTAGCGGTCTACATGTGCCCCAAGTTACTTACAAGTTTGCCCAGGAGCCCATAGGGATATGTTAAAGGTACCATTTAAATTAATTAAAGTTATTAAAAAAAATTTAAATAAAATAAGCTACTCAATAGACTGGAAGTATGATTAGCAAAATTTAAGTTTTAACTAATGATCTAAATTAATAATAATAAAGCCTCTTTAACCTTAACTTTACAACATTTTTTGCAAATATTTTGATAAACATACATTTATTTATGAGAAAAAGTAATTAAAGTTAAGGCCCCTGTCGGGATATAGGCCTCCTCCAAAATTTTCCAAGTTTTCCTTGATGCAGCTTTCTTTGTCCAGTTATTCCCAGCGTATTTTTTAATTTCGTCTACCCAACGTTCACTCTGGCGGCCTCTAGGTCTTTTGCCGCCAGGGCCTGACAAAATTTAAGTTTTAACTAATGATCCCAATTATTATTTATTTACAACTAAAGCTGAAATTTTAGGTTCCTTGTAATTTGAAAATCAATTGTCAAGTGTCTATTCTATATATTATCTATATATTAATACGCAAGCGAAAAACTTTGTATCGCTTTTGCGTAAAAATGCGGAAACGTAGGTGACTTAAATTTTGCACAGTTATAGATAGCACTCCTTCACCGTATAGGTGAAGGAGTGCATCGAGCTAATATTATTTTGAAATTATGCTTTTATCACACATTTTTTGAACAAATAAAATATTACACACACTACAATACGCACATTCAAGAAGATGACAGATTTTTGAGTTACAAACATGTGCCAAACCTATACATAAGAATTATACTCTTTTATTTATGGTTGAAGTCTGTTGACAACAAGTTGACAAATTGAAAATGGATTACTAACGGCCGTTCCCAATATTTGATCTATCTCTGGTTTTGCCCTACTAGAGATAGGAATAGCTCACAATTGACATAAAATATATGTCTCTAATGTCTAATGTGAGCTATTCCTATCTCTAGTAGGGCAAAACCAGAGATAGATCAAATATTGGGAATGGCCGTTAAACGTTTTTTATTGAATCTTAGATACTATTAGACAATGCTTACACGGCCAGTCTGAGATCAGTTGAGTCCCAGAGATGAGAGTTGAAAAAAAAAATAAGTCAATATTTTTTTACAAATTAAATGTAGTAGTCCTAATATCGTTGAAACTAATGTCGAATTTTGACCATTGGGCGATCTCTAGTATTATATGTATAAAACCAAGTTATATTATATAGCAATAAAACGAAAGCGGCTTAGCATTTTTTTGATACTGCAGTCTTCCCACCTCCACCATAAAATATTTAATGTTATTTATTCTTCGCAGGTACCATCCAATCTCCCGTGGACCAAAACTGACAGGTGAGCACATTATTTATGGGGACTACGTCCTACACAGTACAACGTGAAGAGTATCACCAAGCGTGATTCATGTCAAGCATCACTCAATTTTTGATACGAACGTTGTCTAGTGTACCCTCGTCGGGTCTGAATTTTTGAGCTTCGAGGGTCAATTCAGACCGCAACGCGAAGCGTAGATACTAGATGCATTTCTAAATTTGTATGGATTTGACAGACTTCAATTTTTTTATGAAATAAGGGGGCAAACGAGCAAACGGGTCACCTGATGGAAAGCAACTTCCGTCGCCCATGTACACTGGCAGAAGAGCTGCAGATGCGTTGCCGGCCTTTTAAGAGGGAATAGGGTAATAGGGTAGGGAAGGGAATAGGATAGGGGATTGGGCCTCCGGTAAACTCACTCACTCGGCGAAACACAGCGCAAGCGCTGTTTCACGCCGGTTTTCTGCGAGAACGTGGTATTTCTCCGGTCGAGCCGGCCCATTCTTGCCGAAGCATGGCTCTCCCACGTATAAATTGCGTGAGACGTCTTGCAAATCTGTCAAACCATAAAGTGTGAAACAAACATGCGGTCTGAATTGACCCTAAGGTGGCATTTTGCTCTACGCCAGCTTTAGCATGGGTCGCTAGATCAATGTCGGTAGACAATGAAACCTATATCCTAGCTCATAAAGTGGCATTTTATTTGAATTTTTGTCGAGCGCAGTCGCTTGCCATTAATTATGGCACCTTAAAAGCCACATAGCTCAATTACGTTGCGGTGCGTCACCTCAACGCAGCTGTGGGACTGCGTTGTTCCATTTCATTCCGAGTTCCGACGATACAAAGCAACACAATGCGACGCACCGGTGTATTTGTGGCCTCGTTTTGTTGCGTCACTTTCATTTTTTTTGCAAGCAATTTGAAATATCAATGAGAATTATTAAATGATAACAATATAGATTAACGAAAATACATGAGAAATAGAAAAATATAAGCGAAAATGAAATATCCTTTCGCAATTTATCCACTTAGTGTTTTTTTACAAAAAAAAAACGCTATTTAAAACAAATATTTTTAATTTCATTTGTTAATATTACCATCAATCGTTATATATTTTACAATTTGAATGTTACGATATTTTTATTCATAAAATGTTTATATTAATTGCAAAATATATTTTAATTCAAAATAAATGAAATATCCTTTTGCAACTAATATCCATGTAGTATTTTTTTTTACAAAAAAACGCTATTTAAAGCAAAATTATTGAATTTCATTTGTTAATATTACCATCAATCATTATATATTTTACAATTTGAATGTTACGATATTTATATTAATTGCAAAATATACTTTAATTCAATAAACCAAATAAATACATTTGATTTGGAAAGTACCACTTACTTTGTATTATCCCAGATTTTTATAGCTCGAAACATAAGAATTGAAATATCGATATGCAACACGGCGATGCATCAATTCTACGATAGAAGTCGGGAATTTTTAGCGGGCTCGTTTAATAACGAAATAAAAAAAAATGTAAAAGCACCCGAAAAATTTCCAGTAAGAAAAGTAAGACCTGAAATATCGATACGTTACACGGCGATTCATTTTTGTACAAATATTCGAAAAGTTTTATAACACGAAAAATAAGAGTTGAAATATCGATATGCTACACAGCGATGCATCTTGAAGTCAGGAATTTCCAGTGGGCTTGTCCCGTCAGCAGTCCCCGCGCGGTCGCCCTGTACGAGACAACGTGGCAAATTGAAAACTGAACGAGCTATTCGTTTCGGGGAAATTGCTCTATAAGAGTCGACTTGGACTTTTTTCCTTGAGCTGTTTTCCTAGTTTGGCTGAGGTGTTTTGAACTGCATGCTAATTTTAATTAGTTTTTCGAGAGCGCGTTCAAAATCTGATTAAAAATTGCTTTGAACAAAAGTTATCCATACTAATATTATAAATGCGAAAGTATCTCTGTCTGTCTGTCTGTCTGTCTGTCTGTCTGTCTGTCTGTCTGTCTGTCTTGCTTTCACGCCAAAACTACTGAACCGATTGCAATGAAATTTTGTATACAGTTATTCTAGAGTCTGAGAAAGGACATAGGCTACATTTTGGTGTGGGAAAATATCTTATTTCCATGAAAATTTCGATGAAAATGAATTCGCATTGCGCGTGGCCAGCGCTCATCCCGGGGGTCCTGGGTTCGAGTCCCGCAGGCGGAACAAAAAGTTTTCAATTTTCCTGGGTCTTGGATGTGTATTAAAATAAAATTTCAAAAATCTTAAACATATTTTATGTATAATATTATAAAAAATCCAGAAATATATCGATGGAATGATCATTTTAGTTCTAATACGATTCAACAGATGGCGTTTTATTTTTTACTTTATTGTAACATAGAACTAATCATACTTATTAGTTAGTATGTTTTTGTTTATAGTTTTTAATACGTTAGAATATGATGTTTAATCCATACTAATATTATAAATGCGAAAGTATCTCTGTCTGTCTGTCTGTCTGTCTGTCTGTCTGTCTGTCTTGCTTTCACGCCAAAACTACTGAACCGTTTGCAATGAAATTTTGTATACAGTTATTCTAGAGTCTGAGAAAGGACATAGGCTACATTTTGATGTGGGAAAATATCTTACTCGTATTTCCATGAAAATTTCGATGAAAATGAATTCGCATTGCGCGTGGCCAGCGCTCATCCCGGGGGTCCTGTGAACAAAAAGTTTTCAATTTTCCTGGGTCTTGGATGTGTATTAAAATAAAATTTCAAAAATCTTAAACATAATATTTTATGTATAATATTATAAAAAATCCAGAAATATATCGATGGAATGAACATTTTAGTTCTAATACGATTCAACAGATGGCGTTTTATTTTTTACTTTATTGTAACATAGAACTAATCATACTTATTAGTTAGTATGTTTTTGTTTATAGTTTTTAATACGTTAGAATATTATCTATACTAATATTATAAATGCGAAAGTATCTCTGTCTGTCTGTCTGTCTGTCTCGCTTTCACGCCAAAACTACTGAACCGATAGTAATGAAATTTTGTACACAGATAGTCTAAAGCCTGAGAAAGGACATAGGCTACTTTTTAACTGGAAAAAGGGGTTGTAAGGGGGTGAAAATGCGTAAATTTGGTCAAATTAACTTAGTTCCAAAAACTTAAAACAGATGGCGCCAAGAGTCCCCTAGATCGCGCTATTGCTTGCTCATACGTATTTCTATAAGAGGTGGTACCATGTTGAGGTAGGTTTTACGATTCTTTCGATTGTTGTACACGTTAATATTAACTAACTAGCTGTTGCCCGCGACTTCGTCCGCGTGGACTTTAGTTTATAGCGCGCGGTGTCAACAAAATTTGTGTCAAATTTAAAAACTTTTTAAAACCCTGGTAAGTGGTACCCCTCTTAGGGCCGCGTTACACCGGAATGGCAGCGCTGAAAGTGCTCGCCTCGCCGCTGCCATTCCGGTGTAGCGCGGCCCTTAATTAATCAAAATACCCAAAAACAGCTGTGCAGTGTGCACATAATCTATACTAATATTATAAATGCGAAAGTATCTTTGTCTGTCTGTCTGTCTGTCAGTCTCGCTTTCACGCCAAACGCCAAAAGTATCTCTGTCTGTCTGTCTGTCTGTCAGTCTCGCTTTCACGCCAAACGCCAAAACTACCGAACCGATGGTAATGAAATTTTGTATACAGATAGTCTAAAGCCTGAGAAAGGACATAGGCTACTTTTTTACTAGAAAAAAGGGTTGTAAGGGGGTGAAAATGCGTAAATTTGTTCAAATTAAGTTAGTTCCAACAATTCATAATAGATGACGCCGTGCGTCTTCTACATCGCGCTGACGCTTGCTCAAAAGTCTTCCTATAAGACGTGGTATCATCTTACATTTAAGTTTCGATTTTTTTCGATTGTTATATCTATTCTACGGTATTAAATAACTCAGTACTTTATCTGTGCAGTGACGTAACCTTAAATCTATCAATGATAAATAGTTTATGGGTAAAGTTGTGTAATCGGAGGGCTAAATAAGCTTTAAAATTTGGCATAAAATATAAAGTTTAATATAAAAAAATGAAATACTTATTGTGTGCACACTGCACAGCTGTATTGATTTAAGGGGTACCAGGGTTTTTTTATAAAAGCTTTTGACACCAATTTTGTTGACATCGCGCGCTATAAAGTACTATAAACTGAAGTCCACGCGGACGAAGTCGCGGGCAACAGCTAGTACTGTAATAAGCAGGCGCAGAGCTTCATATTTTGACGTTTTATATAAAGTTTTGTGCCTATAGTCAGGACACGGTGGCACTAGCGGTCAATAGCTTTGTCCACACTGTGCCTTTTTTTAGTTCGTCAAGGGCATGCGTTGTAGCGCAGTCAACAGCGCACGTGAGGCATGCCCGCGACGCATGCCCTCTGTCTGAGGCTCTGACTGTATCCAAAACTTCAAAAATGACAATATTGGCGTTGCGTTCCTTGACGCATTTAATTATTGAATGCGCCAATAGGAAAGTTGATGACGAAAATTGAAGATGAAAGTGCACAGTGTGGACATAGCTATTGCCCTTTATAGTCTAGGAGCTATGTGAAAAATACTCGCACTGCATTCTGTTAACTTAAGAATAAAATTAAATTCTTGTAGAGAAACAGACTATTATATTTTCATCGGAAAACGTCTTGGTAACTGTTCGTGTGATAATCTCCAACTATTTATGAGTTTGAACTTTGAAGTAATATAATTCATACTCTGCTTACCTACATCGTGTATGCAAAATACGATATCACCATTAGACTAGAAACATCTGTCACTTTATTGTCAATCGCGGTTTGTATCTAAGAAAAACGACGAAAAATGACAAGTTTTTGAGAGGGAGTCAATGACCGCTACAGACAGAATTCCGAGATTTGAGAATAGATTTGATATTTGGATTTTAGAAATTATTCAAAGTAATTTCCAAAACATCAATCATAAATAATTTTAGCGATATCAACATAAAATAGTAACTTGAGATTTACTTCTATTATTTTCGAAGCGTTATCGGAAATTGGAATAGCAGAATCTCCGGGAACATTTAACACGGGGCTTAGGTGCTAAGGATGGCCATGCATCACACGAATACTAGCTGACTGGGCGCCCGCCCTGTCGCCCGCTCTGGCTGCCGGCCAATACGTGTAGCTCTAACTTAATTATGTTTGTTTAAACCGTGACTTTGCGATTTAAATGTAAACGACCGAACAGTGACAAAATTACTTCCTAAATTTAGCAGAATTAAGAGCTATTTTTGTTAAAAGGGGTATTATTTCAAGCTTGCTTGCAAATATGAAAACATCTGGCATTTTAGTACTTATATTATGTTTAATGTTTCATATCTACTGGTACGATTTTATTTTTTCGACATTTATGTCCTGTTTCACCACTCACTGATAAAGTGCTGAATAGGCTATCCACAACTTTGACATAATCTCCATACTCTATCTGTCAAGTTACGTGGTGGATAGCCTATCCGGCACTTAGTACAGATAAGGCAGTAAGTGGTGAAACATGCCAGTAGGGCGGGAAGTTGGTGGTGCCCTGGTCCTGGACGGTGCCCTGCATGTCGACCTTGACGAGGGAGGAGGCGGTGACCTCGTGCGGCAGCAGCCCGCGCGGCGTCGTCAGCACCTGCTCCACCGCCGTGTTCAGGCGCGCCGTGATCTGGCCGGAGTACCCCGTCTGCGTCCACCCGAACAGGTCGACGAGGCGGTAGACGGCGGCGAGCTTGCAGCGCAGGATCTTCTCCCCCTTCTCGTAGCCCACACCCTCGATCTCGCGGATGCGCTGCAGCAGGGGCGCGTCGCCGCCCTCGTGCATCTGCTGGTCGAGCACGTGCTCCAGCTCCTCGCGGAACAGCTTCGACGACATCAGCGCCTCCACGCGCTTGCGCCGCTCCATCTCGCGCACGTCCGCGTCGATGTCCGCCGGCCGCTGCTTCAGCCGCTCCTCCTCCTCCACTTACTGACAAGTGCCGTATAGGCTGTCCACAACTTATCAGACAGATAGATTATGGAGTATCTGTCAGATAGCCTATCCGGAACTTATCAGTAAGTGGTGAAACAAGCCCTTAGTTATTAAAAATATGACATATTTTCACTTTAATTATAAATTTTCTTGGCACCGTCTATTCTGTGAATTCTTATACAATGGCTGGTGTATATTGAATTCTTATCGTGTGTCGTATCATCAGGCGGCTCAGGATATTGCACTGCACACGCCCCGCGCCGCCCGCCCAGGCGCCGCCCGCCTTCGGCTCATATATTATGTTTATCGAGCCTGAGAAGACTTTACTAGCTGTCAATTATATCTAAGATGATTCTATTTATATAATATTTTCTATTTACATAATATTATGTTCAATGGAAAGTGTCAAAAAGATCGAATAAGTTTTTATACAGTACAATATTAATAACTTTAGTGTATGTTTGTCGTATGTTTGCCATAACATTTAATATAGAAGAGGATTAGAGATATATAATTAGTGAGCTAGGTGTATTATTAGCAAGTTGAAGATACCTAAAACATGTCGTGTAATCTATAACATTAGATATAAAAATTGATAAAAATAAAAAATAAAACCGTATATGTCTTCCACTTTTGCCCAACACATGCAGGAATTTATGTTTACCTTTATATACAACAAAGTCTTAAAAGCTTAAAAGCCTACGACGAAATCGAATCCTTCATAAGAGTAGTATCACACACACACACACACACACACACACACACACACACACACACACACACACGCACACACACACACACACACACACGCACACACACACACACACACACACACACACACACACACACACACACACACACACACACACACACACGCACGCACGCACGCACACACACACACACACACACACACACACACACACACACACACACACACACACACACACCAAAGTACATCTACACGTTCACATAATTAATCGTTCATGGATAATTAATTGTACAGTTTCATTTTGTATTAAAAAAAACGATTCTATGTAATTACCGCTAATTAGATAAAATTATTATTATTAGTAAGACCACTCATGGACTCCACGAGACAGGCCAGACCTAGTGTGGAGTCCACTAGTAATTAAGTTGTACTTTGTAAAATTTAATGCAATAAACAATTATTATTATTATTATTATTATTAAAAATTGTTTTATTTTTGAATAGATTTTAAGAAAATGCTATAAAGCTAGAGCTTAGATTAAAACACTGAATATGATTATCATAATATTTTTCACTGCATAATTTGCCTTTTGGTGTTATGATCGTAATTCGCAACTTATATTATACTAGCTGTTGCCCGCGACTTCATCCGCGTCAGCAAAATGTGATAACGAAGACAATAAAAAAGAGATAGCTGTTGCCCGCGACTTCGTCCGCGTCAGCAAAATGTGATAACGAAGACAATAAAAAAGAGATAAATTTTCCGAACAAAACATATAAAAAAATAAAATATATCCTCCTCCTTTATTGAAAGTCAGTTAAAAAGTAGCCTAAGTTACTCCTTATTACATCAGCTATCTGCCAAAAAAAGTCCCGTCAAAATCGCGCTAGCCGTTTCCCTTGTAACCCTCACTCATAAATCTAAGCTATCTTGCACCGCCTGTTTCCAGCGAAATTGATAATAGTCACGGAGCATTTTTTTCGGGGTTATTTGATACCATAATTTATTACGTTTTTACACCTCGTGTTCCGGGGTTGAGAAGTCTGTAGTTGCTCGTAAATATAATAGCCGGCAACACAATATGAATTATTTCAGGTCGGTTACGCCGAAAATAACCTCAAAATCTCCACGATATCGAGGATTATTATTAGGTATTAGGTATCTTCTGAATATTATGGTCCAAATCAAGTTAAAGTTCAAACCAAGAGACAAGTTACAAAACTTCAAATTAAATGTAAAAAGTAAGTCTTATTTTGTGGTTTGATCACGGATGATATGATTCGAGCTTCGAAGCTAAAATTATTGTTATAATATAGCAACCAAAAGCTATTTGTTTTTGTTTACACGTGTACATTGTACACAGTACAACATTAGCAAAAGTTTGCTAATGTTGTACTGTGTACAATGTACACGTGTAACAAATATACTCGTATAACTATGTATAATATGTATTGTAATCTTCATTCAATTTAGCTCTCTAAGCATATATTAATTATTACAATATCTTAGTAAATCCTTCTTAATTGCATTAATTAGCTAATTAAGCGGCCATTGATTTGTGTTGTGATGGATGCTGCGCCGTTAGTTTGAGACAAATTGTCGAATAAATCTCCCCAACAATGACGAAGCTCTGGATCTTATAATGTCTTGATATAACCTTCAGATGCTGAAGTTTAAGCGGTGCCATTAAAGACAAACGGACCCGAAGATAACATTTGCAACGGTTTTTGCTCATAACTCTTTCGGCGCTTATCTAAACTTTTTCTCTCATTTTTACCACTGAAAAACGAATTATTTTATAAAATATCTTGGAGAGCTCTCGAAGCCACAAGTTCTTAAGTATTATTAGTATTTCTCGGAATTAGTAGGCGTACCAGTAATTTGAATACATACCAATCTTGGATAATAATTTAGATTTCATTGGAACTGTCTCAATTTTGTACTATTTATTCTAAAAATAACATTACCGTTACCACATTCGTACAACGTAGTACTTAGTTATATACTATACTGCTTAGATATATAATACAAGCATATAATTCGTACAAGCTTGTAATAGTGTTCCCGCGGGCAAAGCTCTTTGAAACCAGCAGTATTATGTATAAAGTAGCCAACTATACACACTACTATAAGTACTCGGTAGTAATACGGTATGATTTACGGTATGATCATTTTATAATGTTACTAGCTGTCCCGGTGAAGTTCGTGACACTTTAAAATCTTCCCTGGACTTCTACGAATATTTTAAAACTAAAATTAGCCCTATCCGTTCAGTCGTTTTCGAGTTTTAGCGCTAATATCACAATTGAAAATCCGTTTTTATATATATATATATATATATATATATATATATATATATATATATATATATATATATATATATATATATATATATATATATATATATATATATATATAAGATATTATGACTTCTATTATTTAATAAATGCAAAAACTTTAAATCAGTGTTATTCGTGTGGGTCGCGAAACTTTTGTCGAGTTTGCCAGAGGTCTCAAAGTATCTCTATACCAAATTTCAGCTAAATCGATTCAGCGGCTTAGGCGTGAAGAGGTAACAGACAGACACACTTTCACATTTATAATATTAGGATGCACTGCGTTAACTTGTCACGATTGACGTAGTTTAAATTAGCCAACTTGGCCACTTGCTCCAACTTTGCCGTGGCCAGCTTAAGGAACCGTCGTACTGTGTCCATTTTGGTTTGAAGTTTGTGAACAACCCAGAGGAAGGAAAGACAGAGACGAACTTTATTCTCAAACATTTTCATACATTTTCTGCAGTTGAATAACTTATTATAAATATATAATATTATGTTTCCATTAGCATTTAAAATACTGTTACGGTACACGGTATACGGACATGTGGTGCCATCTAGCGGCAAACACTACACATAAATCCCCTACTCGAAACTAGATGGCGCCAGGTGGTACATGCTCGAGTCTCCTAGAAGGTTCCCATACTTGTTTACTTGTTTACGTGAATCGGGAACTTTCTGGAATTCGTCTCGCCATATAAAAAGCCGCAGGTAGACGGCCCGGCGATTCAGTTCAGTTCGAGCGATCTTCGAGGCGACAACAAGTGATCAATAGTGAGTGAACCAGTGAAACCTGCGACTTGGCTACGACCTAGGACAGTGATAGTGCTTAGTGATTGGACCTAGTGATTTGTGTTTGGACTTAGTGCTAAGTGTTGTGACCTAGTGTTTAGTGCAGTGTTAATAAAGTCTTCAAGAGAGTCACCAGGTCTTTCTCTCCAAATCCTCGAACCCTAGCATGTAACAACTGGTGTCAGAAGTGGGATTTGGAGATGCCATTGACTCCGAGAGAGGACTTCACAGGGAGTGTCAGGACAAGGGCACAACGAGCTGCGGAGGCCGCACCCACTGGGGACCAAGCTCCACCCACTGAGGGACAGGCTCCACCCACTGGCCCCGCCCACCTGGCACTGCCCACTGACCACGCCCACCAGGCTCCGCCCACTTTGGGTGAAGCCACGCCCTCTGGCTCCGTCCACCAGGCCACGCCCACTCAGGCCACGCCCACTGGCCCCGCCCACCGGAGCCCGCCTGCTCAAGCCCCGGCCACTGGCTCTACCCACCTCGACTCGCCCGTAGCTTCTGCGACCCCTCAAGTGGCTCTTCAATTAGAAAGCCTAATCGAATTAATTCAGGCATTGCAGGAGTCACAAGACCGCAAGCTCGGCGCATTGCAGGAGTCACAAGACCGCAAGCTAGGCGCTTTGCAAGATTCTCAAAGGGCTGAAATTCAGGCAATGATGAAATCACAAGACCGCAAGCTCGGCGCTTTGCAAGAGTCACAAGAGCAACAAAAGGACCTCCAAGAGAAAGCGCTTCTGGCTATAAAGGATGTCAGTGACACGGTGACTAAGCTTCGTAAAGATGTCGACGTAATGAAAGAACGAGTTACTGGGTTAGAGTCGGTTGTGGAAAATTTGAAAACCGGATTTACTGAACTGCAGAAGAGAGTAGTGCGCCTTGAAACTACAGGAGTTGGGTCTAGTGGAACTACCGGAGTAGTGCAGGTGGTGCAGGGACCAAGCGTGAAAGTACCGCCATACGACGGCACTACTTCTTGGAACGCTTATCGTCGGCAATTTCAGACTGTTGCTACCGTCAACGGATGGACAGGAGAACAATGCCTGATCGCTCTCACTGTTGCGCTCAGAGGGCAAGCTTTGTCGGTCCTGGAAGCACTGCCGCATACGGGAAATGGGTTTCAAGACCTGATGGAGGCACTTGAATCCAGGTACGGGGAGCGACATCTGAAGCACGTGTTCCGTGCCCAACTGCGTGACAGAGTCCAACGTTCAGGAGAAGGACTTCAACAATGGGCGTTGGAAATAGAAAAACTCGTCAGGAAGGCATATCCAGGAGCCGACACCAAGATGGTCGACACAAATATTGTTCAAGGATTTGTCGACGGAATCAAAGACCTGGAGGTCAGGGCTGCAGTAAGACTTGGTCACCATACCTCGCTAAAGGAAGCATTAGCGCATGCTTTGGAAGTTGAGGCTGTTCGCCATGACATACAGCAGATCCATAAGATCCACAAGGTCTTTGAGGAAGTCAAAGTTAAGGCTTCTACGAGGAAAAGATTTGAAGCCATGTGCTATAAGTGTGGTGAGAGGGGCCATCTTCAGCTAAACTGTCCGCAGAAGAAGACCCAGATGGCAAGGATAAAAAGGATCGAGGAACAAATGGAGGAGTTGAAGAAGCAAGCGGTTTCGTCCCCTACCCGGAATCATGGGGAACGAATAGAATCCAGAACTAAGGGGTGAGTACTGGATGACGTGGAGAAAGCCCCGGTAACTGTTACCTCCCAGGCACGGAGCGGAACAAAGAGAACAAGTAATTTGGGGCACATGGAGAATGAAGCTATGAGAAAGGCTCAAGAAAGAGATGACGACCTTCGGCACATCATCACATGGAAGAAACGGGGTGATGTAAAACCAATCTGGAGTGAGGTTGCACCCACTGGCGCTGTCACAAAGGCGTACTGGGAGCAATGGGACAGTCTGATTCTTCAGGATGGAATACTCTACCAGAAATGGCAGAAGGCTAACGGTTGAGAGTTCTATTTTCAGATAATTGTCCCAAGGGCAAGAGTACCAGATGTTCTCCGCGAGATACATGAGGGCGTATCAGGGAGTCATCTAGGTGTCAAGAGGATGCTAAGGAAAGTGCGAGAACGATTCTTCTGGTTGCATTGGAGAGATGATGTGCAGGATTGGTGCCACAGATGTATTACTTGCGCTGCTGTAAAGGGACCACAGACCAGGAGTAGTCGTAGGAACAGCGTGGCGCGTTACCATGGCAGTAACAATGATGCTCGGGACGAGCATCTCTAAGAGGGGAGTAGTGTTACGGTACACGATATACGGACATGTGGTGCCATCTAGCGGCAAACCAGCGAAACTGATCAGGGGACACACTACACATAAATCCCCTACTCGGAACTAGATGGCGCCAGGTGGTACATGCTCGAGCCTCCCCGAAGGTTCCCATACTTGTTTACTTGTTTACGTGAATCGGGAACTTTCTGGAATTCGTCTCGCCATATAAAAAGCGGCAGGTAGATGGCCCGGCGATTCAGTTCAGTTCGGGCGATCTTCGAGGCGACAACAAGTGATCAATAGTGAGTGAACCAGTGAAACCTGCGACTTGGCTACGACCTAGGACCTAGGATAGTGCTTAGTGATTGGACCTAGTGATTTGTGTTTGGACTTAGTGCTAAGTGTTGTGACCTAGTGTTTAGTGCAGTGTTAATAAAGTCTTCAAGAGAGTCACCAGGTCTTTCTCTCCAAATCCTCGAACCCTAGCACGTAACAATACGTTCATGTGCACATTAACTAAGTAATCTGCAGATTATTTGATACCATTCGTTAAAGTGTTAAAATTTTACACCTCTATTTTTTAGGTTTAAGGTTTAGCTATCGACATGGAGGAATTGTGGATTTGATTCCCGTGTTGGAACAACTTTAAACTTTGTTTTAAAGTTGCTTACAATATAGGTAGATCACATTATTGCTTTACAAGGATGCAAGGGCGTTTGATAAATTACTATAACTATAAAGTATAAAAACGACTCCTGCGTCAGTTTGGTTTTAATAAAACCAAGATTGAAATCGGCGTGGAAGTTTATATTATTATTATAGCTAGATATATTATAACACATTTCATAATAAAGATTGGGAAATGTATGACAATATCGATGCTACGCACGTTAAGAATCATTTATTAATTTTTAAGGTCATCTGCGATAAACCGTAGTTAAAAACTATTTTAATTTGAACTATTAAAAACTATTTTAATTTGAACAAATGTCATACATTTGTTCAACTTACGTATAATTAATTGAAGGTAATTCTACTCCTGTAATTAGGAGGAAGGTAAAAGGTAATGGTAACCTTACCTGAATGTAACTTTAGAAAATTGGATACCGTGAAAATAATAACATAAATTTTGTGTTGATGAATTTTCAATTCATTAACACAAAATTTATGTTTTACGTTGCATCGTACGGTCTGACAGATATTATATGAAATATTTGGATAGAAGATGTTTAAACATTATAGTACCTATTAGGTATTATATTTCACTGGGAATCCGCTTGTAGCCGAAATTTGCCTATAATATTATGTAATTACTAATTATAAATTTATAATCCGCATAATTTGTTATGTTTGATTTTTGTACTAGGTTTCCTGCCTCATATAGAATAAAAAAACCCCCGCCAAACAATTTTAAAAAGTAATATTTATGGACTTCAAGTTTAAATAATTCCTAAGTGTGAAGTGATATTTTAGTCCATAACAGTTGTCACGGTGTGTCGGGGGACCGCCAACAGCGACTTTTACATTTTGTATCGCCAAGTCACTTATGGTCTCGATTCAGTTCGTTGTGAACTGACCCTTAAACTATTATGTTATGTGAAATCAAAGCGGCAAATCAAAGTGTCAATCAAAGCCTACGAATAATAAAAACTGAGGAAAAGTAACTCCGTCAAAAAACATGCTCCACAATACTTGTCAAAAAAGTGTACCTTAGGCTGGCTTCTCACGGCGTGTGATATCACAAGCCGCGCCGCGCCGAGCCAGCTATTACGAGCGAGCACGAGCCACAGGCGAGCACGAGCCACCCCTTCTCACGGCGCGTGATATCACAAGCCGCGCCACGCTGACAAACATTCAAGTAAAATTAAACTTTATTAACACGAACATAGATATCATTTTGCTCTAAGTCACTACGTAAAATAAGTAAATTTTAATGAAATGCAACTTTATTCAGTAGGCAACTAGGTTGCATTTTAATCTATGTCGCTAATTTTATTATATTAAGTTTAATTCCTTTATTTCGATAACAGATGCCGCTGCTTGGCGGCTACATCGCGCTGTAGCTAGAACGAAGATATTTGTTATAGGTATAAGGTGATTAACTAGTATGAAATTATTTCCATTCACACTCACTCTTGGTGTTGTAGATTTATCATGCCAGAGCGATTTTAGTCCCAGGGTAGCCGTACAGACGGATTTCGTGATGTTGTGCTCGAACAGAAGCATCATTCTTCCCCCAGTTTACACGTGGGAGAGCCATGCTTCGGCACGAATGGGCCAGCTCGACCGGAGAAATACCACGTTCTCACAGAAAACCGGCGTGAAACAGCCCATGCACTGTGTTTCGCCGAGTGAGTGAGTTTACCGGAGGCCCAATTCCCTTTCATATCCTCCCCTATTCCCTTCCCTTCCCATCCCTACCCTCCCCTATTACCCTATTCCCTCTTAAAAAGCCGGCAACGCACCTGCAGCTCTTCAGATGCTGCAAGTATCCGCGCCACCCCTTCACACGGCGCGTGGCTCGAGCGGGCGCGGCGCGGCTCGTGGTAGCACGCGCCGTGAGAACGCAACCACGCCACCACTTCCTTAGGGCGCGTGGCTCGAGCTGGCGCGTGATATTAAACGCGCCTGCTCGAGCCAGCCCGAGCCACCCCTTCACACGGCGCGTGGCTCGAGCGGGCGCGGCGCAGCTTGCGATAATACGCGCCGTGAGAAGGCACCATTAGGTACACATTTCAATACATTTGCAATATTTAGGTGACCTTGAGCGGTACTAGGCTGACCTTACATGACAGATCAAAAGGAACCAAATTTAAAACGATAATAGTATGGGAGTTACGATTCCTTAGTTTTTATTATTCGTAGATCAAAGCAAAAAAAAAAGACATTAGTGGTTCCGCGGGCCCCGACACACCTTGACAACAATTATAATATGGACTAAAATATCACTTTTATTTAAACTTAAAGTAAATAAATATTATTTTATTACTTTTTAAAGTTCTTTGGCGGGTTTTTTTTTAATTTCTAAACTTAATTTTATATTATGATTTTTAAACTTATGTTGGTTATAGTGCAGAATAATTCCTATCAACAGGATCATAATATCCCAATAAATACCATCTATGAATGTTCTCTTGGATGAGGCCGTCAATATGAGTTCAAACATGTATCCTCCACTTTGGGTTCATATGGAGCTCGGCTCCTATAGAAACCAGGTGATGCTGCAGCTGGCAGCAGCATGCAAATATTTACTGTTTATCTACGTCTTACTAGTTTCCGCAATTAAAATGAGCCTAAACACAAACCCCTGCTCTAAGTTGGTGAGGAGTTGGGTATCCTATTGATTACCAGGTGATGCTGCTGCACCAGGTCAACTGTCGATTAATGTGTATATATTCATAAATGTCACGAACTAGAATGCAAACTATAAAGCCCACCAAACGTCTGCAAGTTGCTAATCGGCCCTTCACGAACCAGATGAACCGCGATTTTCCAGCACTGACCCGTTTGAATGCTACGATGCCACAGAGAGACACACACAGTACACACAGACAGACAGACAGACAGTCACGTCAAACTTATAACACCCCTCTTTTTTGTCGGGGGTTAAAAATGTTAAATTAAAAAACATTTACAAACATATTATTTTGTCTGCGTTTTTTTCTCGTTTTGCATCGGACACATCACATTACACTAACTAATAATTTATTTATTTAATGTAAGAAATAATAGACTGTACATTTTTAATCAGTGTAGTATATTAATACGTTTGTTACATGATGATGCCGTAAGGATGCTGCCGTTCAACTTACGTGAAATTATTTCAATTCCAAAGTACGGTTTGATTATGTAAATTCATTCAAAACATGCTTTTAGACGCCCTTGATAAAAAGGGAATCCTGTTAACTTTTCGTAACAAAAATATAAAACGGTTCAAAGAGTCGTCGGACAGGAATCCAGTATTTACAAGTTCACAAGCCGATAGCGCAAAAAGCATTCCATTAAAAAGTTCTGTCCGTATAAACATTGACAGAATAAACACCACCGGCATTGGTCTACTTTGAAGCGTTTTCGGGGGATTCCTTCGGAGTACACGGCCTAATTGAAATCTTAGGCGAAGCTGCGATATGAAAATTAGTTTAAAAGTACCCTCGGCCTCGAGCGAGCAAAGTTTGATGAGACGCTCGATTTAGATTCATAGCTCCTCCGATTGGTTTAACGAATTCGCAACATTTTTGTTACAACACGTTAATTAATTAAGTTTTAGGGCTGTCTACGACTGGCAGTCGGAATATTGTTATTAATTAATTTGTTTGGGCTGTGTAAATGATATAAGACCTTGCCACTGAAGTAGTGACTGCCTATTATTATTCGAGGATCCATATAATACCAGGGATCGTGGTACAGTATTCTGTGCCATGTTCATTTACCTGAGTGGAGTCCTATTCGACAACTTTTCGCACTGCACTGCACAATTTTTTTTTTTTAATGAAATAAGGGGGCAAACGAGCAAACGGGTCACCTGATGGAAAGCAACTTCCGTCGCCCATGGACACTCGCAGCATCAGAAGAGCTGCAAGTGCATTGCCGGCCTTTTAAGAGGAAATAGGGTAATAGGGGAGGGAAGGGAAGGGAAGGGAATAGGGGAGAGTAGGGAACGGAATAGGATAGGGAATTGGGCCTCCGTTAAACTCACTCACTCGACGAAACACAGCGCAAGCGCTGTTTCATGCCGGTTTTCTGTGAGAACGTGGTATTTCTCCGGTCGAGCCGGCCCATTCGTGCCGAAGCATGGCTCTCCCACGTTAAAATAATTGTGCGTAAAATGTATGTAAAGTATGACTAATTATAGAATGAACCGCACCGTTTTAATTAAGTGTTCTCAATAGTTTCTTTTTCTGTTACCTTAGATATTATATTATGGTTAGTATGAATTTTTGTTGTTTTGTTTGTGCGTTTTTTGTTCATGTTTTCTCTGTTTCTTGTTGTGCTTTGTTTTATTGTAGTGTGCTGTGAACTTTGTTGAATAAATGTCTATTATTATTATTATTATCTATATATGAATTTATGTCTCGGCAAATATGCCGGTTATGATTCAGGTACGGGCTATGCCAAATACCTGACTCAGTTTGTATGAGGGAAGAGTTATGATTGTGAGATAGTGAATGATGATGATGGATTTATAAACCGACGAACGATGGAGCAGGTATCAATTACGACGGATTTTTGTATGTGGATGTATGTGTTTTTGTTTAGGTCGAGTGATTTCAGAGCAGCAGCAAGGGTCTTCGGGATGACGCCAGTTGAGGAGATGATGATGGGTATGATTTTTACAGTATCCTGACGCCACATTTGCTTTATTTTGTCTGCAAGAGGTATGTATTTTTGAATCTTTTCGTTGTGTTTCTGTTTCAGGTTATTGGTGTTCGGGACGGCTATATCTCTATGAGGTAAGTGATTTTTTGAGATTTGATTGTCAATGTAATGTCAGGTCTATTACTCAGTATGGTACGGTCAGTGACTATGTCTCGATTCCAATTATTATTATTACGAGTTTCAAGCGGTGATTCCAATTTCCATACAGAATTAAAATAGATCATTTCATTTGTTCCGGAGATAAAAGGAAGCCATTAATGGTTTTTCCTTCACCATCTGTCATTTGCATAGCTATAAAAAAACGAATATTGCCTGAGGGCCTGTTTCACCACTTTCTGGTAAAGTTCCGATTAGGCTATTCAAAACTTTTTTGACAGATTCTCCATACTATCTGGCTATGGCTGTATGGCTATCCACCAATTAACTTGATCTGTCAAGTTAATTGGTGGATAGCCTATTCGTCACTTATCAGAAAGTGGTAAAACAGGCTCTTAAACTTTTTGCGACTTTATTTTACCATACGTTTCACAAATTAACAGTTTAATTAAATAAAATTAGACCTTAGACATTTTTCGGGAGAAATGACACGATTTATTATAGGTAGAAGATAAATGATGCTAATTTCGTACTTATCTAGTATAAATCACGCGAGTTTTATGGGTACGCTCCGGTGGTCAAGCACAAAAGGACGATTCAACCATTTTCCATAAAAAATGTGATGAAATTTCACTAAATAGTGTCGGTCTTTGTTGGAGGTGGGTCAGGGCCGTCGTGTGTCTCCATAAAAGCTTTATGTGCCGTGAAACTGACGGTCTGCATTCCCGGGCACGCGTTTTTCACACATTTTTGGACACGGACCTAGAGTATTGGAGTTTTCATTTAATTGCCGGCTAGTTTTGTGTTGAATGATTGATATAACTGTAGATGAAATAAGTTAAATATTGCATTTGAAGGATGTTTCTTTTTTCTTCGCAACTTAAGAAAACTTTCGGCTTTAGTCGTGTATCCAGCTGAATTCAAAAATTTTGCCGATTAGCTTCTTTTTTGCCAAAGGTTGAAGCCGCAGATTAAAATAATACATACATGATACACAAACTGCCAAAATCACTTACTGTCCTCTTAGCTATAGCAGGATATTAATTTATAACGTTGCGGTGAAATGTTAAATCCAATACAACTTACTCAATCCTATGAAGCAACTTCGAATGTATGATGCTCGTATTTCAGATATACGCAGCGAAACTAATACTAGGATCTGTTTTTGTTGGTTTCCCAGTAGCACGGTGTAGTGTATTTTGTGGCTACGGTACGTGCCTCGTGTATAGATCGCTACTAGTTTGACGATAAGTCATACAACTCATACAACAATGCCGTACTTACCTAGTACATATGCACAGTTTTGCCGTGGACATAAGTATTACATTAAGATAAAAACATAGAAGTAAAACTGAAAGTTATGAGTGAGTAGCTAATAGCTATTTGTTAGGTCATAACTAGACATCGGATTATATGCACGATCAAAGTGCCGAAATATGCATGCAAGTATGCACGATAAATGGCCGAAATATGCACAAAATATGCACAATCAAAAGTCACTTATTATTAAAATTTATAATTTTTTTTAATAGCTTTCCGGTGGTGCCGTTAAGAAAAGCGTAAATTTTTATAATATTTTTATATTTTTTTTTATACTTACAGCACCAATTCAATATTAATTTTCTACCAACTTTTTCCGATTGTAATCCCATGGAAGTTCAATAAATCGATAACTACTTTATTCAAATTTTTTACTAATGTTGCCAACTACAGAAAAAAATTTTGTTTCTAGAAAGATGGGGATCTGGATCTGGGATGGAGCCACATATTTTAAGTGTTTTGATCTATCGTTCCTCTGTTTTGTGGTCTCAGTGTGTGTCATGACTGCTAGTTTGGAGACTACGAGGGCATAAAACTACCGAAATATGCACTATCAACGGAAAATTGCCAAAATATGCACTATCGCCTAAAAAGTGCCATTATAATATGCATTTGCATATGAAAGTATGCAAATGCATATAATCCGATGACTAGTCATAACTCATATTACTGTCTTTTCTCTCTATCTCTCATATTTTGAATGATGGCATCATTCAAAATATGAGAGAGCCTATTTATTTCTCTGATGGTATACATATACCATCAGAGAAAATTATAATGTGTTAAAATTTTATCTCTATTGGTACATACCAATAGAGATAAAATTTTAACACATTATAATTTTTCATTCCTGCTGTGTAGGTACTCGATTTAGTAATGAAAAGAGATAGATAGAGTTCTTAAAACATTTGTGCTTTTAAGTTCCAATTTCAAAATATTTATCATATGAAAATATTAAGTCGTGTCAATTGCAACTGTTGTGTGATGTGTCAACAAACGACCACATACAGCTAAATCTAAAACAAATAAAGCTATAAAACATCCTTATTGGATGTGAAAATAAATAAAGATTTGTTACAAAATAGTGTAAAAGTGTACGGAAGATATTATTAGTCGTTGGAATCGGATGAGCGGCGACAAACCGCGCTCGCCCGCAATTGGTCCGAGCTCTCCAATCTTCACTTGAATTGGTTTAAACGTGACCGGGCTGCTCCGCTGAATTGTGAAACACTATATTTCTCTAGAACAAAAGATAAAATCTGAACGGAATATTCCAGATATTTCCGGATATGGAGATTAAATAAATGCTGTTACCATTGCAATTAAATAACATGGAGCATGTGTGTTTTATACGCTTTTAAGGCTCTCGCTCACTTAAGACACGTCAGTTTTAAGACACACTACTTCTACAGCTAAAAAAACGCTATGATAATCATACACAAACAAGTATTTTGTACTAGATGACGCCCGCAACGCCGTTTATCGCGCGGGAACCGTACCTTTCCCCGGGATAAAAAGTATCATATTATGTCCTTTCCCGGGACTCAAACTATCTCCGTACTTACCGAATTTTAGCAAAATCAGTTCAGGGGTTTGGGCGTGAAGAGGTAACAGACAGACCAAACACACAGAGAGACACACTTTCACATTTATAATATTAGTATGGATTAGCTGTACGACAGTCTTAGATTGCAATAGTCTAACTGTCGTACAGCTCAACTGTGCGAGAACCCTTATACTTAAATATACGAGCATTCACTCAAACATGTTTGTTTGTTTGTTTGAACGCGCTAATCTCAGGAACTACTGGTCCGATTTGAAAAATTCTTTTACTGTTGAATAGCCCATTGATTGAGGAAGGCTATAGGCTACATTTTATAACACGAAGACTAATAGGAGCGAAGAAATAGAGGACAATGTGGAAAAAACGTGGGAAATCTACTATGCTAACGCGGACGAAGTCGCGGGCAACAGCTAGTTCATAATAGAATCAGCTTTGTGCTGGAGTTGGGAGCCTGTTGACATGAAGATTGTGTATTTTCTAGGGCATCGTTAATCTGTCTTATGTCTCGCGCCGGACCAGCGCGGGTTGCAGAACTTCCAAGTTTGCTCACAACTTTGCTGGCTGCGAAGTTGGCAATGCATATTTCATCAAATTAATTCATAGCAGTTTATTATACTGGTTTAAATTGTACCAGCTAGCATAACATTATACTTACTTTAAAGTCTTTCGTATGCTGCTTAAACTTTTTGACGGCTTGCTTCATTAAAGCTATTGTTAATCACAACAAAATATGCTATAGTTGGTAACTTAATAAGTTGCTGACGGGCTAAAAATTTTGATTCTCAAAATGAGGTTTACGATATAGAATAATACGATATAGAAATAGATATATATATAAATATATATATACGTGGGAGAGCCATGCTTCGGCACGAATGGGGCGGCTCGACCGGATTAATACCACGTTCTCACAGAAAACCGGCGTGAAACAGCGCTTGCGCTGTGTTTCGCCGAGTGAGTGAGTTTACCGGAGGCTCAATCCCCTAACCCCTACCCTATTCCCTTCACTACCCTCAACTATTCCCTTCCCTACCCTCCCCTATTACCCTATTCCCTCTTAAAAGGTCGGCACTTGCAGCTCTTCTGATGCTGCGAGTGTCCATGGGCGACGGAAATTGCTTTCCATCAGGTGACCCGTTTGCTCGTTTGCCCCCTTATTTCATAAAAAAAAATATATATAAAAAGAGTTTTATCGTATAACGAGCAAAGCTCGGTCAAACAGCTAGTGATAATAATATTATCATTACTTTCCAGCCTAAAATAAATTCCCCCGAATATAAGTCTCAAAAATGTAATTTTGAGGCCGAACGAATTCAAGGCCCTAGATTATCGTGAAAAAGAAAATATACAAAATAAAATTAAATTACACGCAAAATACGAAAGTTATTTTCCATGCAAATTACGAGTAATTGAAAGACTTAATACCCAATCCTTTTTTGTTTTGCCTTGTTTGTTGTTAAAAGGTTTCTAAAGGAGAAATGAAATTTGAGACATACCTGAGAGTGGGGCGAGTATCAAAACAAATTAGGTTTTCCGTTTCCAGCAATAAAAACAAAAGGTTTCTCGAGGAGGCGTATTATGCTGGGGGATTATTTACGTCGACATGATCATGAGATTTCCATCAAATAAGTGACATCGACAGGGGCCCGATTTTTTTTTCTATTATTAAATAAGGGGGCAAACGAGCAAACGGGTAACCTGATGGTAAGCAACTACCGTTGCCCATGGACACTCACAACATCAGAAGAGCTGCAGGTGCGTTGCCGGCCTTTTAAGAGGGAATACGCTCTTTTCTTGAAGGTTTGCAGGTCGTATCGGTCCGGAAATACTGCTGGTGATAGTTCATTCTGATTCTGGTACCATGATTGTCGCTTCGATCACGAATCACGATGTCTAACTCAAGCTGTCTTACCATACAATATACTGTTCAAGGTACCAGAATATCCTGGAACATTCAATATTGTATCTTTAAAAATGACTAAGGGTAGTTACTTACTATGAAAATTGATAAGTATTTTCAAAGTCCATACAGACATTTTCAAAGAAGTTCTAGTTGAGAAGATTGTTGAAGCATCCTTATCGGTTGGCTGTGCACTTGGTCGAGTATGTGGAAGCGACAAATTTAGCACGACATTGCAATCGTTATTTTATATGCGACTACCTTTTTTCAGCGGCCTCGTCCACTTCGAATACTATTTTAAGCAGGCGTAGCTGCTGATATAAAGGTGGCTTATACAGTTTGTATAGTAGTAAGAATTATCTTACCATTTAAAAATATAATATCTAACCAGATGACGCCCGCAACTCCTTTGCGCCAAAATTGGTTTGTGGTGCGGGAACCGTACATATTTTCTTGATAAAAAGTATCCTATGTCCTTTCCCGGGATTCCAAGTATATACCAAATTTCATCAAGTTTGACTTGATTCTGAAGAGGTAGCAGACAGACAAACAGACACGTTTTCGTATATTAGTTAATGGATATAAATTAATCAAGTATTTACATAGAATTTTGTTTCATCAACATTTTTGCAAATCCAGCTTTGAACAGCAGAATAAAGCACAATGAAATTCAGACGTAATAGCGCTCGTCAGGTGAAATACAATTGAACAATAATTAAATACTCAAGTAAATTAATTCCACTGAAATAAATTCCATACAATTCAGCGATTAAACTACGTAAATGATTCTTATTGATTTGAAAATAAATAAAGAGATATATAAGTCTATTCTCTGGATCACTCCTATAAATTATTATTATAAACTAGCTGTTGCCCGCAACTTCGTCCGCGTGAATGTATGTTATTAAAATCGAGATTTAGAAAATTGAACACCCATCTACGACTATTTTATTTGCATATCGTATGCGACATTAGATTTACACTGTAGGTTGTCTAGCATTATAGTTCTTTCATCTTGGTAGAAAAAACTCTCCCAGAGAACATGATGAGAGGTTTATTCAAACATACTGCCTTCTGTCGTACATATTCTACCATTTCTTACTATGTGCTCGACCGATGCTAGTAACTTTAGATCCGTAAAGATTGACTTTAAAATTTCCATGGCCGGTAACGAATTGAGATACGCAATGGTCAATATCCATCCAGGATTTGGATAATCGTTTACGAATATTAGGAAAAGTTTTAAAGATCAACCTTTGCTAGAATTGGTAATCACTTTGGTTGTCGTTGTTAATTTCGAGGAGTTTCTTCAATTCCATTACTTACCAAGTCACCGTTTTTAGGGTTCCGTACCCAAAGGGTAAAAACGGGACCCTACTACTAAGACTTCGTTGTCTGTCCGTCTGTATGTCTCCAGGCTGTATCTCAAATTTGAAAAACAGTAAAGTAAACATTAACTCCTTGTTTTTTGAAAGTTAGTTAAAAAAAGTATCTAAGATGTTGACCAGGGATGTAAGGTATGATCGTGCCAAATTTCATTGAAATCGGTACAGCGGATTCAGAGATTAGCCTGTACAAACAGACAAACAGACAGAGAAACAAAAATTTCAAAAACAGTTAAAATGTGTTCTATTACTCTTCTAACATGCCCCTGACTCGTTTTTTCAAGTTTATTTTCAATGTACAAAAATTTTACCTCTACGATTTTATTATAATTTATGTATTATGTATAGATTATTGAAACGTCTACATGAGGCCTAGCACCGGTTCGGGAACTAAAAACTCTACATAAAATGTAACTTTGCAAATATTGTTGCTTTATAAACCCTATATTATGTATGGATACGTAAAACTATTTTATATGGCTTACACAAAAAAGAAGAAAACTACGCGGATATTTTAGGCGGTTCGCAATTTCAACGGCTATCAGAACTAAATCCGTTGGGAATTCGCGCGGATAAATGATTATGCATTGTTCACAAGTAAACTACAATTCTACATTGTATTGTCCATTCCATTATTGAATTGCCATTTCAAATCAATTAGTTATTAGTCAATGGTATTCGCGGTCATTAATTATTGTGGAAGTGATTTTTAACACTTTGATTTAAAAAAAATATAGTAGTAAATAAGCTTCGTATATTAGTTTATGTTGTCTTATAGTATTGGACGCATTTCGTAATTTTAATGTTAAAAATTAAAATTATTTGTTCTGGGATTTGTATAATTTTAAGTTACAATTGAAAATTTTATTTTAAAAAGATTATTTTTTTTCTTACTTTTTTGGTAAAAAGTGGGACCCCGTGCGAGTTTCTTACGCCGGTTCTTCTCGCCGGGATAGTCCCAGAACCGGTGGTAGGCACCATTAGCTTCAACGTTCTGAAAGTATTTGTTACAAATCTATTCGGAAATAAAACAATTTTTATTTTATTATTTTATTTATTATTTATTTAATTTCTTCCAAAGTCAATTTTATCCAGTCAATGTTTGCAGTTAGTCCGATTGGGCTTTGATCGTAAAGCGTGGAAATTACGCTTGACGGCGCGTTGAGGGAAGATCGAATTTATTTTAATTAAGTGCACACATGCAAGTCCTAAGCTTGCCGTATACGGTCGTGAGCGAGGCCATATTATTCCGATCAGCTGCACACTGTATTCTGTCGTTTTGACAGTATAACATTCTGTATGCACGCACAATAGCTTTGTCCACACTGTGCCTTTTTCTGTTCGTCAAGGGCATGCGCTATAGCGCAGTCAACAGCGAACGTGAGACATGCCCGCAACGCATGCCCTCTGACCGTATCCAAAACTTCAAAAATGACAATACTGGCGTTGCGTTTCTTGACGCATGCAATTATTGAATGCGCCAATATGGAAGTTGATGACGAAAATTGAAGATGAAAGTGCACAGTGTGGACATAGCTAATGAAATATGGACGCACGTACGACGCAATATGACAAGTGGCAACAAAGAATGTGCCGACGCAGCGCGTTATATCTATTTTCCATCGTTCCGACAAAACACCGCCAATCAACGCACGAATATGGCATATTATATTTTATTAATTACTTACATATTAATTAATATGGCTTATAGCAATGCGACGTCGAACAGTGCAAAGTGTCTTGACATAATATGGGATGGAGGGAAATTAATGCATTTATTTTAGTACAACAAAAGCTCTATAGCTCTAGAGTGAGGGTGGTGATTGGTGATGAAATGTGGAGTACGTATTTAGACTAAGAAATCTTTTCTCAATATTTTGGTACACTATACAGTTAATTAACAATCTGATATCAGTATATTATATTAAAATATTTCTTAGATAAAAAAAACAGTCAGTGTGCAAAAAGACATGCCATAATCAAACATAATATTATAGTATCTTATATCTTTATACGAGCAATTCTTGTATATTTATATATAATTGGAATCTCGGAATCGGCTCCAACGATTTTCATGAGATTTAGTATATAGGGTTTCGGGGGCGATAAATCGATCTAGCTAGGAATCATTTTTAGAAAATGTCATTTTATTCGTGTTTTATCGAATACCGAGCAAAGCTCGGTCAAATAGCTAGTGTTTTTAAGAAACGTGTTGTAAGGAAAGATTGCAGGTAAGAACTCTGCGCTGCAGCGCGAGTATTATGGAGCTACTGTTTTATGAAAACAAAAAAGTTTTTCTTTGAAATATTTCGTAAAGAGCACTGCTGATAAAACTAGACAACGCCTTCCAAATCTCCTGGGGCCCGGCCAAATTGCGGCTTTCGCTTACTTCAAAATATATTTTTCATAAACTACTATGATTTAACTCGGCGCGCTCATATTAAAACTTTATTCAGAAACGAGGGTCCACTTTTATTACTAGTTGTTGTAAAATTCATAGTTTTAGAACATAATTTTTCTTTGTATGGATAGGAGTACATTTCATTAATACATTTTCTGTAGCTCTTTAGACCCCTTTTACGCCCTACATAATATTACGTAACTAACAGAATATTTATTACAACTTACACGTTAAACAAACTATTGACAAAGTTGATCTATTGATAGAGACAAAATAGTTTTATGAGTGGACGATAACAGAATAAACACTCAACGTAACAATATCACCAAACTAAAAGTTTAGCAATAATCGGTGAAACTTTGGCAAATCTTTGATCTAGATATTGGAGAATAAATAAAAAGGGCACTCGTAGTTCCAGTCGTCAAATAGTGGCAGTAAGATGGAAGCCTGATGGGAGTTGGGGCGAGTTAGAAACAAATTTAGCTAGTTCTGAATGCGAACGCAAAACTTTTCACATAAATTTAGCTTCGTTAACAATTTATCGGAACGAATCGACTAAATAAAATGAATACCAATAACGAACGCTGTGGATCCCAACTTCAGTTATTGCGGGCCGTCGGTGTCGCACTAAATATTACAATATTTATTTTCGCCATATCTTTTTTTGGCTTCGTGTACAGGTTACGAGGTATTCAAACAACTTTTTTGGTATGGGAGTTGTTCGCAATTTTCTCGTTAGCAAATTCAATTATTGCAAAAATAGACCCACAGAAATACCTACAGTCAGTTATATTTTGAAAATAATCTTTTTCATGTGTTCATAAAAAACTTTATCTATTGGCGCATGCAATTGAGCCGGTATAAACTTTACACTATAAGACCTTACGACGTCGGACACGCTAAAGTGTCATGTACATCACAAGTCACGACCATTTTACTTAGGGACCACAGGTGCAGTGGCCAGTTTAAATCAACTATGACAGCGCTGGCCGCCCGCCAAGTTTTCATTATTACCCTGAAACGGAAGACCTAGCGGTCAAGTCTAATTTATCATTATGAAGTGTCTTAGAATACACTGTGTAACGTAAAACAATTTGATTATCATTACCATTTATGAAATGTAATTGGAATAATTTAAAGTACACTCGTATTCTACAATTTTAATGTTGCAGCAGGCAGCAGCTTCGTTCCTTGTACAGTCGTTTTCCAATTAATTACTTTCATGTACATACAATTCACAAACACGAAAAAATGCTCGGGTCAAAAATGCGGGTCCGTTTGCGAGTATAAAATGCGTTTTATCCACTCTCCTGTAAATTGGTAATATTGCACTAATTGTATACTTTGGACCCATGAACATTTTTGAACTTTGGAGTTTTCACCAATCACCAATCGCACCGTCTGATGTAGACAGGTTTAATACCAAAACTGCATAATACGAACTATTTAGATGATGTACTACTGTACGGTTGAAGTCGTTAGTAGAATAGGGGTACTGGTCTTTTAGCATCATTAGAATGCCCGTACGTCGATTATAATTCCTCGCGTGACTACACCCAGAAGTTCATAAATATATTTGCATATAAATGCGTGCACCTCTTTAAATGCAATATGCAGTTATTACTTTATCTATTAACATTATTAAATAGAGTTTCTGAGTTCGATTTCTAACGTTTTTACTTTTTACACAAATGTCATTCACCTCCTTAAAATTGGAGGCGTGTTCCAGGTTCAAAATTTTAGGGGTTAAAGACGGAATCATCTGTTCTATATAACCTATTAGCGACCCGCCCCGGCGTCACACGGGTATAAAATATATAGCCACTGAAAAAATGATTAAAATCGATAGCTATGATCCTTCACGTGGTGTACTTCTTATCTGTGCCAAATAACATAAAAATTGCTCCCGTAGTTCGCGAGATAAGCCCTTTCAAATAATTTCCCTCGTTTTTTCCACATTCTCCTATTAGTCTTAGCGTGATAAAATATAGCCTATAGCCTTCCTCAATAAATTGGCTATCTAACACTGAAAGAATCATCAAAATCCGTTGCGTAGCTTTAAAGATTAAAGGGAACAAAGGGACATGAGGGAAAAAAGCGACTTTGTTTTATAATATGTATAGATGTAATTCTGTATAGATACGACGTTCGGATAGTGAATTCTCAATAGAGAATTCACACATCTGTATCCTAGTATTGTTAGATAATATTTTTTATAACTGATCATAAGTATCACGTGAGTAATGTAACCGTTATGGTTATTTTACGAGTTTACGAGCAGCAAGTAATTTATAGATTATACAGCACGTAGCCACGTATGACGTATACTCGCACAAGTTTATGCATAAATTATAACAGACCTAGGAGTATCCGTATTCCCTTTATTGCTATGTAAATTTGATTGTGGTGTATATTGATGTGTCCAAACTCCAAAGGCTTCAGACGTCCGACGCCAAAATGTAAGTCGGAGCCATCTAACAGCGTCTGATGTTTACTATTCAAACGAGATTTGTAGATCAAATTACACCAGCCAGTGCCAGCCAATGTTGGATTAAAACAGAGTTATAAACCTGTAATTTGAAAAGTGTTTGTATTTATAGTAAAACCATATTTTCGGTAGTAGGTAAATTAAAGCGCACGTAAGGACAGCGGTAAAGCTCCGTCGCTGTAACTCGTAAATATTGTATCGGAGCTGTTAAAGGTTTTCTCGTTACTTCATTGTCATATTTTGAATTTCTTTTGTCGTCTTAAACATTTCGAATTCAACATGGCTTCTTAATATTGTGTTTTCTTTTGTTTGATTTATCAAAGAACAGCGAGCAAATATGAAGAAGCGAAATTTGTTGATATAATTCCCGACGAACTCACAACTCACGAGCTAATTTAAATTTAAGATCGTTTGATGAAAACGACAAACAAATTACCGCCTTTACAGGTACATTAAGGTGATACAGGTTATTAAGGAGAGCAATTATTATTATTAATGTGATTATGGTCGAGTTACCCCGTCGTAAAAGTTTTAATGGCTTACTAAATGACAATGTTGTAATGAGCAGCTTTAAAAGTAATCTTCCTAACAAATTTTACAGGAAAATAAACTTATATAAAGCGAATTCATAAATTAATTACCAACTTTTACGTGATGATTAATTCGCTTCCTCATCATATCAGCCTATAGTCGTCCACTGCTGGACATAGTCCAGCATTCGCTTTCTATTACTCTCAAAATGCTGAATTCTGTCGGTAGCGGTCATTGACCCTCTGTCAAAAAACTTGTCATATTTCATTGATTTTTATAAAAAAGGCGATTGAGATTTTGAGAATAAAGTGTCAGATATTTCTAGTCTAAGTGCCAACCCTCACGTACCACAACCACACAACATCGCAACGACAAAATGTCGTCGAGCTGTGGTTACGTGTGAATGGTGCCTCTGCAGCGTTTTGTGGTTGCGTTATGGTACCGACAAAATGACGTTGCGATGTGGTTGCGACGTGGATGCGATGTGGTTTCGACGTGGTTGCGTCATGTGCAAGTCGAACCATTGTAGTTCGACTCCGGCTTTTATAGCGGAAACACGTCTTGCCCAAAGTCGTGGATTTCGAAGAGGGCACTTTATTGTTGCTATCCTTGCTATATGTATTATTGATAAGAAGAAGACGACGGCGATGTCAGCGTAATCGTCGAAATAGAATTTATTGGGTACATCCTTTATTGGAAAACAAAAGTCAAAGCCAATTTCGTACTGATTATCTCATACTGCGAAGGTTCAAGATAAAGTTTTTCAAAAAATTTAGAATGAGCACAAACACATTTGACTACTTGTTAAAGGAACTGAATAGTGATTTACAAAAAAAAGACACGGTCATGAGAAAAAGCATACCCAACCCAAACCCTTCGTGCGCGAGTCCGACTCGCACTTGGCCGATTATTGGTATTTCTTGTTATAGCGGCATCAAATATACAAAATCTGTGAAAGTTTCAGAAGTCTAGTTATAGCGGTTCTTGAGATACAGCCTGGAGACAGACTGACAGACGGACAGACAGACGGACAGACATCGAAGTCTTAGTAATAGGGTCCCGTTTTTACCCCTTGGGTACGGAACCCTAAAAAAACTTAATAATAATAATATTATTATTATATTTACAAAAAAAAACATTAAATAAAAAATATACGGCAACGAAAAATGCGAGTACCTAACGAAACGCATTCGTGAGTAACGTTTCGTACGCGTACCCGATGGCGTACCCGTTACTCAGTACCAACTACCAACTTTTGCTTTGGAAGAGCGCGGGCGGCATGTCGTTGCATCGACGCAACGTTGTGGTTGCGATGTGGTTGCGACGTGGTTGCGATGTGGTCGGTATTTGACAAGTGGTCGACAACGACTGCAAAATGTGGTACGTGTGAATGGTCCAGTTCATTTACAATACGAAATATACGCCTGACCACGTCGTGTGTTTGTCGTGTGGTTGCGGTTGTCGTGTGGTTGTGGTACGTGTGGGTTGGCCCTAAGGGCGATATCGCATTTTGCAAACTCTATGTGAACTGAGTATGAAGTACTTATGTCACTTCGAGCTTATAAATTATTGGAGATTATCTTTCTAAGAGTTGCCAAGAGGTTTTCTGATGAATCTATAATAGTCTATGTATTTAAAAGAGTTTAACTTTTTTCTTTAGTTAACAAAATACAGTGCGAGACTTTTCACATAGCTCCTAGACTAAAAAGGTCAAAGATCGCTGGCGCCACCTAAAATTATTTTGACATAATAAAGTTTACTTTACCAGTTACAAACCCAACATTTGTTTTCAGGTCACGATGCGGCGGTTTCTTCTTCTGTTTCTGCCGTTCGTGGTGAGCCAGCAGTCGTGGGTGCCGTGTTCAGAGCTTAACGATGACCTGCGCTACCCCTGCCGCTGCAAGGTCCAGGTGGACAGAGCTCTGCAGCTGAGGATACTCATGAACTGTGACCGGGTGGTGTTCGCTGGCGACTTCCCCCCGCTGCCTTATGGAGCACCCATAGTGGCATTCAGCCAGCGCTACGCCGGCCACCAATCGCTGCCCACGCAGGTATTTTTTTTGTTTTAAAAAAAGTTACAGCTAGATTACATGCAGATACATTATGTGGATAAAAGTAACACGATTGCCAATATTTTTTTAAACATAATTATTATTGTAGTAAGTACATAGTAGAAAACAAAAACCTAAAATTTTACGTTTTTAATTTTATTTTATGGAAACAGTTACTATAAAAATATTTTAATGTAGGAACATCACTGCAAATTATGTAGAAATAGAAATTAAACGAAAATATTCTAATTATTTATTGCTAATTCATGTCAAAAGTTAAATTTTTAATTATACAGAAATCCTTCTGCGCGATCACAAGTGGTTTGAGGCATCGACGCATTGTAGCCTTCATTGTCTTTCTCCGTTAAAAATTATTGGAATGTAGTTCAATCAATGAGGGTTGTCGATATATTATCATTTGTACCAGCTGCAGCCGGCCTAAGATGCGCAAACGAGAAGATTTTGTCGTGTGTAGTTATATCGACCATAATATTATATAACTACACAGAAGAGTGAGATATCTCGTTGTACGCGCATGCTAGACGCACAAAGTCGGTATGGTCTTTCGTGTCAAATGTCGTATCATACAGACATGTGACATGCGGAAGCTATTTTAGGACTTAATCCCCGCGTTCCATTTAGCGTGAAAAACGATCAAAACGCTTAAAATGCCTCCTATTTTGAGCATTTTTGACATGACAATTGATACGATAGATCCTACGACTACATAGCGCCAATCGTCCCTCATTAGGTATATGTCTCTTTCTTCTCCATTATCATCCTGCTATTGATGTGGTTGCTGCTAAAAGCTAAAATCTTTGCTAGTAACTAATCTGAGAGACAGACTAACCTATTTTACCTCTCAACTTCCCGCGAAACGTTCTAAAAGGCGATATTTCGGGCCATCGGGTATTCTCCGCGCGTCTGTAAATATAAGCTTAGCCGGTTAATTGCGGCCATTGTTGCTCCGATTTCTAGTGATGTCACGCGATTCACGATCTGATAAATGCATCTTGTCCGACAACTCATGCATGCCACTCATACTAGGACTAACGTACACTTACCCTCACTAATGAAGAATACACACTGTTTATACAACGTGTAACAAAACTAATTAATAATACTTGAGAGTGTGTATGTGCCTTTCGTATAGAGTTCACTGTGAGCGTTACAGCGCTGAAAAAACATTTTTTTGCTTAACTTAAGAGGGATACACCAGGGGCTAGAAAAATGAAAAAAAAGTACTTACGTGTAATATCTATAGCTGTCTCCCTTACCTCAAGCCTATACCGTAGAACGCGATAGAGACAACTGCAGAAAATCAACGATTCGTTGTCCCCTGATTCCTTCTCCAAAACTTAACCGATTTAAGTACTTTTTTATTAAAGATTAAAGAAAGGCTTGAGCTGTGTTCCTATGTTTTATTTTTTTTGTATAATCTAGCCAAATCTGTTTTCTGGATGTTTGAACACAGCGGAAAATTTGGCCATTTTTTTGGGGTTTTTGAACGTTCATATCTTATTTCATAATATAATTATGAAAAAAAAGAAAACATAGGGACATTGTATTAGTGGCCGTAGATATTCAGGAAAAAAAAATTATAACTCTACTAGCATTATCTAGGGAGGAAACAGGGGACAACGTTTGTATGGAAAAAAAGGCGGTGTGGACTCCTCTTACAGAAAACTTTGCGAAACTTAAAAAAAAGTTACTCTTTCAGCGCAGCTTCTTTGGCAGTGAACTATATACAGGGGACTCATGCACACCGTAGTACACACCCTAAAGTATTATCACTTAGCTTGGTTACACTTTGTATAGACATTATAGTTATTGTTTTCATCAACCCACAAGGACGAAATTATATGTATTTTATTAATATTTTATTAATAACCAGGGGCGCTTACTTAAAAATATATTATAATTTTTTTATATAAGTTGTGCTCTGTGTGCGGTTGGCCTTAAAACTTTCGCAATCCATTCATAACTTCATCGCACTTACTACATTAATTCAGAACACATCATACATCGCAATATCGTACACTCGTCCCAAATAAATATTATGTAGATTTCCTTCGCCCTTTAGCCATGACCTTTTCTTTATCGCTTCTTTATAGAATCGCCGATCAAAATGAATGGAATCGACATAAGCGTTCGTTAATATGAAGTTGACGTACGACTCGTCTAATGTCAATTTCATACATTTTCTATAAAGAAGAGGTCTTGGCTACAGATTCAGGTCCGCTGTCTTTGTCCGTCAGGTGACTATTTCAATACGAAAATTCCAATTCACAAAAAAACATGCAAACCTCTGTGTAAATATTTTTATTAGAAAGTAATTATTGTTGGGCTGAAATTATGTGAGTTAATATTTAAAATTATTGTTGTTAATTGCTAGGATTCGTCCAAGTAAATAATTACTGTTATCTATTCAAGTTCAAAATTAAATACTGAGTAGCTGTAAGGTTTAGAATTATTTTAATCATTTAGATTTCTAATTTCTATTACGTAAAATCTTTTACATATTTTATAAACAAGCTATCATAATATTAAACTGGTTACTCAAGCGTTAGAGAAGATAGTTTCAAAAATGATATTACTCGGCTATGAAGAAAACTCGTCAGAGAAATCTGCATAATGAAACGCTAGGGGCAAAACGCGGTACGTTTTTGTAGATGCTGTGTAAAATTCACATTTCTTATCTTTTATCAAGAATACTTGTAACGCGCTTGCCATCAGGCGATCCGTATGCTCTTTATCTTAGAGAGAGAGAGAGAGAGAGAGAGAGAGCCACTAGGTAAGAGCCAGACCACACGGCGCGTTGCGTCAGCATTGCGTCGACGCAGCGCTGCCGTTGCGTTGTTTTACATACAATTAATAACCAAGGTGTTCACAATGCGCGCTGCGTCGTTGCAACGCACACATAACGGACAGCAGCCCCCGAGATGAAGCCGAAGGGGGTATTGACGTTAAGACTGCTTCGTAATAAGTAATAACAAGACATCGGATTATATGCACGATCAAAGCGCTGAAATATGCATGCAAATATGCACGAAAAAAATGGCCGAAATGTGCACAAAATGTGCACAATCAAAGGTCACTTAATATAAAATTTTTTTTGAAGAGTTTTCCGGCGGTGCCGTTAATAAAAGTGCCAATTTTTATAATTTCATCAAATGCAGGGTTTTTCATTTCTTATACAGCACCAATAACTATAATAATTTTCTTTATTAAATTGTTACTACTTTATTGAAATTTTTTACAAATGTTGCCAACTATAAAGAAAAATGTTGTTTCTAGAAAGATATTGTGCCTATTGGGAGTATTGCATTTTTAGGGTCCCGTAGTTTAAATATGGATGGAGCCACATATTTGAAGTGTTTTGATCTATCGTACCTCTGTTTTGTGGCCTCGGTGTGTGTCATGATAGCTAGTTTGGAGACTACGAGGGCACAAAACTACCAAAGTATGCACTATCAACGAAAAATTGCAAAAATATGCACTATCGCCTAAAAAGTGCCATTATATGCATTTGCTTATGCAATTATGCAAATGCATATAATCCGATGTCTAGTAATAACTAATAACGCTGCGATGGCGCAACGCGCCGTGTGGACTGGCTCTAACGATTCCAGTAATGTTTATACGAAAACATATTATACAGGTTGCAATTAAACCTACCTGCCAAATTTTTTCTGGGGCTTAGGTATCATTAGGTGAGTCCATTAAACCAAAAACAATAGGGTGTTAATTTTTTTACAATAACATATTTTATCCCAAAAAAATCGATGCACAATAGTCACTTCATAAGTTAATAATAATTACGATATTGCGACCGAGCTAGTACATCGCGCCGCACAGATATCCAGTCGAGACCGGTTATGCGTAGGGGTAAAGCGGGGGTGACGCGAGGGGTGGGAGGCGGGAGGCCCGCCGCCCGCCGGTCGCCGGTGACCGTTTAGTACCACGCGCGTAGTTGTGTAGCTAACACGTAATTATTTTGTTTGTCACGCCCCCCCCACCCCCCCCCCCCCCCCCCCGGCCCCCGGGCCGCGCATGTGTCCATATTTTGTGGTGTTTGGTAGGATAACTTACGGAGGCTATTTCTTAAAAGATTAGTACTGAGTGATTATAAAAGAAGAAATACGTGTATTTTTATTTTTAACTAGATGTCCCGCGCGGCTTCGCCCGCGTAAATTAGAAATTTTACAGAATCCGTAGGTACATTTTCCCATAAAAAATATTTCCCCCGTTTTTCCCATATTTTCCTGAGTTTCTTCTGTCGTATTAGTCTTAGAGTAATAATATAATATAACCTTCTCGATAAATGATGAGTCTTACTCGATAAATGATCTATCTAACACTGAGATAAGTTTTTAAATTCGGACCTGTAGTTTCTGAGATTGACGCGTTCAAGCAAACATACTCTTCAGGTTTATAATATTAGGTAGATATAGATTTTTTTTAATTATCGCTTGACAAACTCGAGTCTCGATCTAAAAGACTATAATATGGTAGTGATGATGATGATGAAGAATGTAATTTGCATAGTAGCATATGCTTTCTGTTCTTAAAACAACGCCGAAACTCCCAAACTTGTATCTATAAAGAATCAGGAATTCTCTCAGCACCTTCCGAACCACAGTATACCAGGTATATCTCGGTGCAAAATCTTACTTGTTGGTAGCATATGCTTAGAATACTTCTCACGAAACCGAAGTCACCATATGTTTCCCTATAAGTTTTGAGGAGTTCCCTCGATTACTTATGGATCCTTCATCAGATCATCACTTTTCTGAATATAATACCAAATTGGGATATAATATAATACCCTATATACCAAAAGAAAAATTTTGAAAATCGGTTAACCAACGGCGGAGTAATCGTTGAATATAAGAAAACGAACATAACACCTCCCCCATTTTGAAAGTCGGTTAAAATTGTAGCCTATGTGTTATTTATTTAATATTTTAATCAGCACATAAATTGAATAACAAATTTTTTTTCAAATTAATCGTAGCACCATCTGTCAGGACAAACTAAAATTGAAATAGAATAATATTGAATGCGATGATAGCGCCGTCCGCCGGATCTAATGTAAAACATTCCAAAATCAACAACTCCTTATAAATAAGAAATTAATTGAAAAAACATTTTCCAGTAGACCAAACTGTAAATCTAAACCATTCTCGAATCTCCACGAACACACACAAAAAATTTCATCAAAATTGGCCAAGATAAGATAAATCCGTTCAGCCGTTCTCGAGTTTTAGCGAGACTAACGAACAGCAATTGATTTTTATATATATAGATTTATCTTTCGATTTCTATATAGTCTTATTAAAAAAATAATCGGACAGAGTAACAACTTAAGTTAGCTAAAATAAAAAAATAATCGGACAGAGTAATAACTGAAGTTAGCTAAAATTGTGTTTATTTATGTACTATGTATTTTGAGACTATGCAATTTTGTCGCGTTCGCGATTCACTTTCACTTTTGTTGAGTTTCAGAACGCGATATTAGGTCCTCCAACGCGCACGCGAATTTGAACTTTATGCAGCGGTAATAAATTACAAATTGACTCTCCATTTTATTTAGAAAACGTTTGTATGGGAAATAGAAAAATGCTGTTTTGAGGATTTTCCCGGCAATTATTCGAATTTTTCTCACCTTTTAAACCTTCCCTAGACCTCCACGAATAATTCAAGACCAAGATAAGATAAATCCGTTCAGCCGTTCTCGAGTTTTAGCGAGACTAACGAACAGCAATTGATTTTTATATATATAGACAAGGATCATTATATCCAAATATGGCAGGAAGGTTAAATTGCACCCTATATTTGTGTGCATATTTTTTAACGTAGCGCTTATGAATGAGGTGTCAATAGATTCGTTTTGAGACTTTTTACAACGAATACAATCTTTTATAAATAAAAAAATGAATTTCAAATTTATTACTCTCGCTCTCGAGAGGCGGTCCTGAATAATTCCTGGAAGTCCAGAGAAGATCTATATAAAATTATAAACCTTTCTCCTCATAATATTATTATGAATAGGAAAGTCACACAAAGTTCGCCTTCTCATCTAGTATTGTATAATAATATCATGATTATATTATAATATAATCAAGAGAAATTTAAACAACTCTTTAAGAGGATACAACAGGGGCTAGAGAAATGAAAAAAAAGTACGTGTAATATCTATAGCTGTCTCCCTTACCTCAAGCCTATACCGCAGAACGCGATAGAGACAACTGCAGAAAATCCAGAAAATCAACGATTCGTTGTCCCCTTATTCCTTCTCCAAAACTTAACCGATTTAAGTACTTTTTTCATTAAAGATTAAAAAAAGGCTTGAGCTGTGTTCCTATGTTTTGCTTTTTTTGTATAATCTAGCCAAATCTGTTTTCTGGACGTTTGAACACAGTGGAAAATCTGGCCATTTTTTTGGGTTTTTGAACGTTCATATCTTATTTAATAATTAAATTATGAGAAGAAAGAAAACATAGGGACATTGTATTAGTGGCCGTAGATATTCAGGAAAAAAATTATAACTCTACTAGCATTATCCAGGGAGGAAACAGGGGACAACGTTTGTATGGAAAAAAGGGCGGTGTGGAATCCTCTTAATAGCATTGCATAGCACTCATAAAAGTGCTAAGTAGCTGAAGGACTTTGGTATTATTTTTGGACTTTGGTGGCTAGAAAATTGAAGCAATAAAAAAGTTTATTATATTATATACAGAAGTTTTATTCGGCAGTCTGTTAAGAATAATTTTATAATTAATGTACTTTCTTAAATTATTTTTTTCAGCTTTTGATTTGTGGTTGTTAATTTTTGGTTATTTCCAGATATTTTCCTCGTATGGGTTGCCGATGAAAGAGCTGGACTTCTCCCACAACAGTCTCCGGAGGCTGCCTGACCGTCTGCTGGCCGGAGTGAGGGGGAACTTGACCAAGTTGGTGCTGGCTGACAATCTGCTCGGAGACAACCTGAACCCGATATTCTCGACGACGGAATTCCATAACCTGCCGGCTTTGGAAGAACTGGATTTGAGCGGGAACAACATAAGGGGGATCGAGGAAGGCTTACTGATAGGCTGCGATGTACTCAAGGTGAGCTATTACTATAATTATAATACTGTACTATTTTTGCCTGCTCAAATTGAGGGTATCTCGTCGATTATGTATCTCCTTATAAGTATATAAAAATCCTTGCTTGGTAGATGCCTCCGTCATTAAGGGAACACGTGTGCGAAATTAAAAGTTTTTAGCTCTTGAGAGTTTGGCGTGTGTCTTGATCTATAAACTAATACCCAAATAAATAATACATAATATATTAGTTTATAGGTCAACACACTGGCCAACCTCTTTCTTATGTTATAATAAATGTATAACAAAATACTTATACGTGGGAGAGCCATGCTTCGGCACGAATGGACCGGCTCGACCGGAGAAATACCACGTTCTCACAGAAAACCGGCGTGAAACAGCGCTTGCGCTGTGTTTCGCCGAGTGAGTGAGTCTACCGGAGGCCCAATTCCCTTTCCTATCCTCCCCTTTCCCCTTCCCTTCCCATCCCTACCCTCCCCTATTATCCTATTCCCTCTTAAAAGGCCGGCAACGCACCTGCAGCTCTTCTGATGCTGCGAGTGTCCATGGGCGACGGAAGTTGCTTTCCATCAGGTGACCCGTTTGCTCGTTTGCCCCCTTATTTCATAAAAAATATATATATCATAATGTAGGACCCTAGGATTTAAAGTAAGTACGAGTATGTTAGGTTTTAAGGCATGTTTCCAACATTAAGATAGTAGTGGTAGTTAAGATAGTAGTGTTCCACGTAGGTACTCAGAATATTATTTCCTACAACTGACATTCCATGTATTGCCTATTTGACGACCTCTGTGGCTCAGTGGGCTGTTGGTAGCTCAAGCCGGGGGTCGCGGGTTCGAATCCCGCCGACGGAACAAAAAGTTTTTCAAAAGTTCCTGGGTCTTGGATGTGTATCATATAATAAAAATCTTAAATATATGTATAGTATAAAAGTATTTTAAATATATTTCCGTTGTCTGGTACCTGTAACACAAGTCCTTCACGTACTTAGCATGGGGCCGGACTTAGATATTATTATTATTATTGCGTTTATCGTTTTATCCGAGAAAACGAAGAATTGTATTCGGATTTTTTGTAATTTAATTTCAGCATGATATTCCCGTAGTAAAGATATTTTATGTAAATTTTATTTTCAGATATTGCGCTTGGATCGTAACAATATGAATTTCGTTCCGTCTTCCTCACTCAATGGGCCCCAATCATTAAAAGTTATTTCTCTGAGGGAAAACAGAATAGGTAAGTCGGTTTTTTCACAATTATAATGTAGGCGAGGGCTCGTCGTACCTACTTCGCAAAGTGCTCAAACTCGACGCTCAAAGTAAAATAAATCTTTTTTGTTGTGGAAGGAAAAGAACTTTCCGTAAATAGGACGTACTTCAAACTATTTTTATTTATACGAGGCTGGCCGGGCACCCTTTTTATATTAATGTTTTGAAAGGAATATTGAATGCTATCAGGAGCCCTCCGGCAGGTCCGCCCACGGTTAGTCCAATTCAGTTTCGGAAAATAGGTGTTTCTATTTTCGTAAAACACCTATTCATGCGTACCAAATCTATCCTAAACGGTAAAAGAAAACACAACGCTCAAACATATTAGAAAACTAAAAAGGTACAGATATAAAAATAAAATCTTGTTTTACATCTTTACAACCTGAAAATCGAATATCATCACGGAAAATTTCACGATAAACTTCGCATCTCACCGTTTCATGTTTCAGGTTTAATCAGGCAAGCGACGTTCGTCTCTCAGAAGACATTAGAGGAGATCGATTTACACGGAAACATGATATCCGCTATCGAGGGCGGGGCCTTCGTCAGCCTCGGTGACCTTCAGAGCCTCGACCTGGGCAGGAACAGGCTCTCCAAGTTCAACAGTGACGTGTTCCAGGGGATCGAAAACTTGGAGAAATTGGACCTCTCGCAAAACTTTATAACGGACTTCCCGACGGTCGCACTTAAATCTTTCTCGTCTCTCAAACATTTGAATTTATCGAGCAATATGATCACGGTAAGTCAAATTATACTTAAACAGGGTGTTATGAAACTAACTCAGAGACATTTATGAATTTATGAAGAGTTTGACAGATAATGTTATGAGGCTTATGTCAAAATTACATTTAAGTAATTGATGTTCCACTCTGAGTGCGGCAGTTAGGAGGCGTCCACAAATTATGTGAGGTGTTTAGGGGAGAGGGGGGGGGGGGGGGGGCGGGTGAAATCTCATCTAATCTCACGTAATTTTTTTCTAATCAAAATAACACTATTTTGGTCCATTTCATCCAGATTTTACGCATGCTTAAGATTTAATCGTAAGCGTAATCGTTATTCACAAATGTGACTGTCAAACCAAACATTTACGTAAGAAACCCACATTTTGAAAAATCTCACGTTAGATTTGTGGGGGGGAGGGGGGGTTGAATAAAATCCCACCAGAGGGGGGGGGGTAAAAAAATAGTAAAAAAAACACCTCACGTAATGGGTACCCTATATTAAGTTCCTATGGGAAAGTATCAGCGCTGAATGAGTAACTTTTTTAAAAAAATCACCAAAAACATTGCTTTTTCAGTGCTATTATTTATCTTACAATGTATTATATTGTAAATTGCTAACATTACATAAAATTTTTTTTCTCTCTAATGTTAGTTTGGCGAAACAGCTTAGATCACATAACTTTCTACGAAGTTTTTGAACATAATATTATGGTTAGTCTTCATGTATTAAATAATAATATGTAATCGCGTTACAGAACATCGACCACAGCCACCTGAACTCCCTGACGGCGATGGAAGTGTTGGATCTGAGCAGAAATAATTTAGTGAAGCTCTCCCCCGGGACCTTCGTGGGTCTAACCGAGTTGAGATACTTGGACGTCGGAGTCAATTCCCTCCGCACGGTACGTTATATTGTGTTGTTACATAATGTGTTAGTTATATGGACTTATATAATATTGGATATTTCCTGCGACTTTGTAAGCGCAAAGTGAAATCCCTTATTTTAGTTATATAGACTTATATCTAGATATTATTATAAAACTCAAAGGTGACTGTCTGACATGGTGATCTATCAACGCACAGCCCAAACCACTGGACCGATCGGGCTGGGCATGCAGGTAGATATTATGACGTAGGCATCCGCTAAGAAAGGATTTTGATCAATTCCACCTCCAAGGGGTTAAAATACGCGAAGCCGCGGGCAATAGCTCGTTATATATATGAGATGTTTCCCGTGTCTTCGTAATATTAAAACCTCAAAAGAGTCGTAACTTTTCCCGAAATAAAAGTAGATTAATTATTTCTATATCGATTCTTAATTTTATTTAAGACACCATAAGTAATATTATCATGTACACAACCTCGTAACCTTGTAAGTAAAACAATAATTATATTAAATCGTACACTGATCATTTCAGGTGGAGGACGATGCATTCGACGGATTAACGAGCTTGCAGACGCTGTTGTTGCGGGACAACAATATACTGCTGATCCCCGCCACCGCCTTATCGCGCCTGCCGAGCCTCACCTCCATTCATTTAGGTTTCAATAGAGTCACGGCGCTATCGAGTGACATACTTCATGCCGTATCCGACAGAATCAATTCTTTAGTGCTCTCCCGAAACGTTATCAGAGAATTGCCGCCCGCCGCCTTCGAACACTTTAAGAACTTACGCCACTTAGACTTATCGGGAAATCTATTGAACTCGATTTCGGCGGAAGTGTTCAGCGGTTTGGAAACGACTTTAGAGTTTTTGTCTTTGAACCAAAATAGAGTCCTCGGTTTCACCGGACAACAATTGAAGTTTGTGAATCTTTGGTTCCTCGACGTATCCGGAAATCAAATCTCGGAAATTCCCGTCGACGCCTTCCAGATGGTGCCCAGTTTGACGCATTTGAATCTTAGCCATAACTTGCACATAAATGTCCTGCCGCAAAATGTCTTCAGTCAGAACGACGCCTTACAAGTGGTGGATATTAGTGATGTCGGATTGAAAGCCCTGCCCGTAAATTTATTCTCGAAGAATCATAATCTTCAGCAAATATATTTGTCTAACAATTATCTCCAGGAGATCACCGAGGGAACGTTTAAAAATTTAAAGAACTTAACTCATTTGGATCTATCTTATAACAACATTGTAACAATAAGAACCCCGGCCTTCGTAAACGTAATGTCGATTCAATATTTATCATTAAAAGGTAATCAGCTTAACGCTTTTAAGGGCGAATTCTTTAACACCGGAACGAGCTTAGAGGTGATAGACGTTTCAGACAATCAACTGAGTTATTTGTTTCCCTCCTCGTTTAAGATACATCCAAGGCTGCGCGAAATTATTCTCACTAATAACAAGTTTAACTTTTTCCCGTCTGAGCTCATAAGTACTCTACAATACCTTGAATTAGTGGATTTGTCTGGGAACGCTTTGAAGAACGTTGATGAATTAGATTTCGCTCGCTTGCCTAAACTAAGAACAGTGTTATTGGCGCGTAACGAAATAGACTCGATAAGTGAAATGGCGTTCCACAACTCCTCCCAAATTCAGCACTTAGATTTTTCGTATAATAAAATAGACCGCTTGGGAGATAGATTATTTGAAGGTCTGATAAGACTGGAAGTTCTTAATCTCGCTGGCAACCTTCTGACCGAGCTACCCGATAACATATTTGACAGGTCCAGGCTGAACATGTTAGAGTCCATAATTTTGAGTCACAATTTATTCGAACAAGCTCCCTTGAAAGCACTGCAGAAGCAATATTTCTTTGTTTCTTCTGTCGATTTGTCAAACAATGAAATAGTAGATATACCAGCTGAGGACAGCGTAATGGTCAATATCAAAAAGCTAGATTTGTCTTATAATCCATTGTCTGAAAAAACTATAAACAATGTGCTTACAGAACCAAAAACTGTTAGAGATTTAAATCTTGCCGGAACAGGCATAAAACAAGTTGGCCAGCTCGAAACTCCATTCTTATACAGACTTAATTTATCCCATAATAATATAACTAAACTCTCCGAAAAAACATTTACACGGACAACTTTACTAGAATCATTAGATTTGTCATATAACCAAATCAATGAAATCGCCAATTCGTTAGCTATATCGTGGCCAAAACTTAAAAATCTTCAGAAATTAAATATATCCTTCAATCCAATTGTAGTGGTCATTGATGGCAATTTCGAAGGTTTATCATCACTTCGAGTATTGGATATAAGTAATTTGGAAAGATGCACAAAAATAGAAAAGAACTCATTTAGAGTGTTGACAAATCTGGTGGAACTTAGAGCTTATGGTTACCCAAGACTTGGCTACTTCGACATTCAAGGTGCTCTAGAATACTTGGTGGCGCTTGAAAAACTAGATGTTGAGATAAAGGATACGAATATAGGCAGTGATCAATTGCATTCTATTTTACATCCACGACTTGAGGAATTAGGCCTCAGGGGTAGCAGACTAAAAACAGTGTCATCTGGTGTCCTGGCTGGATTAAAAGCACCAGAAATTACGCTACGTCTACGAAACACCTCAATAACAAATCTGCCTCCTGCGATTCTATTCCCCTTACCGAGGTCATCTCAGATAACGATCGACATCGGCGGAAGTCAGCTAACTACATTACAACCTCAACTTTTAGTGGCTCTAGATGATCGTCGTGCTGACTTGTCCATGTTCGGCCTAGACACCAATCCTATTCGGTGCGATTGTAACGCTAGAGCTCTGCGGCGTTGGATACCGAACGTCGGCATCGAAAACGTCCGGTGTCATTCCCCAGATCATTTATCGGGCTTTCTACTCATTGAAATTGGGGACGACGAGCTATCTTGTGACCAAAGAAAAAAGACTACGATTTCGTCATCCTCGAGTAGTGCCGCTACGACCTCTTCACCGAGGATAGTTCAACGTACTTCAGCGGAACCTGACATCATCTGGTCGGTCGCTCCTTCGCACGAGAGGCCGAAAAATTCCGGGGAACCGAAGGGTGCCCCCGTTCTCGGCGTAGCCACTACGACTAACGACGACAACCTCATCATCGGTATCGTAGGTGGAGTAGTCGCGTTCATTGCAATCCTCATTGTTGCTATTTGCATCGTTCGATTAAGAATGACGACGACATCTTACAGAGGTGGTCCATTAGCGAACAGTCCCGGTGCGGGTGCCGGTCCCATGTGGAACGGACCTTGGCCGGGGTACGCAGCCACGTTACCCCCGCCATCCCTGTCCACCGCCACCTTGCCGCATAAACTGCAGTCCGGGCCCGGATCTGTGAGATACTTGGCCCAACCTCCCCCCGCCCCGTACTTCATAAGTATGCCATCGCACGACGATAAGATTTATCGATAGGACTACGTTTAAATTTGGATAGTGTAATGTAGGTAGTTTAAATAAAGTGTAAATATATTGCCGCGTAGTAATTATTTCTGAATTATGAAGCTTGTAATTTGTGCTTAATTAATTGTTTGGCAAGTGTAGCATATTGCTCGTTACATCAATGATTAATAATATTCTGCTCTTATTGTAAGAAACATTTGGCTAGGTTCCAATTATCTAGTCACCAGTGACAATTTAAAACATACTATAGATAATCTCATAGACTTTTATGGGGCCTAACAATAACAACGATTAATTAATGTTTTAATTTATAAGTTGATAGAATAGTAATTATTTTAATATTTATTATTTATAAGAAATAAAAAACAGGTGTGTATTTTCTAATAAAAAAAATATGGAGAATATCATGATTTTATTTTTTATACTTATATTATAATTTTTTTAAGTTTGTTTTTCCCAAAATTACCTTTTCAGCAACAATTTTTGTTTATTCAAACTACAAACCTGCTAATTTCAAATGGGTTTGCAAACTAAATTGAATACAAGGTATTTAAGATCTAGGATAGCAATTTATTCTGAACTGATAGTTCATATACATGATACTGGCAATTTCTATACAAGTAATTAGAATTGACCGACGTAGTGCGGTGAGGCCGAGAGGTAGTATTGTGCGAGAATGGGGGTGACTTCCCTTGTGTATCGTTATGTAGATTGCTTTAATTAAATCTAGTAATGTATTTGGAAAAGGAAAAATAATGATAGTGAGGATGAATTGTGAAACAGCATTAATTTGTGAAGGAAATAAAGAAATAAGTAGATGGATCGTCGAAATAGATAATATTATCATATTATAATGTCCAAAGATTCAAGGTTTTGACTCCAGTCTTCAAAGGCACTTCTTTTGGGCTCTATTGGCTATCGCTCGTCGGAATACAACGTAGCGTTATTTGGAGCTGACAAATTCATGCTGAAGCGTGGATAAAATCAAAACGTTCAAAGTTAGAAATAGTATATATTATAGTAAATAATCGATTGCTGATTGATTGCAGTTACCAACAACCTCCTTGTAAACTTAAATAGAACTATAAAAATAAAACTACTTTTGGTATTGTTAAATACCTTCAAACATAAAGTTCCGACACGAACAAAACACTAATCCGTATCAGTAATGGACAAAAGCTAAAGTCACTGAGTAGTTATTAGTGAGAAGAATGAGTTTTAATTTTAACTTTTTCGCCGATCCTCCCTTAAGAATTCTTGTTAAACAAGATCGCACTGTTCTTTTGTATCCTTATTCCTAAGTTTCGCATTTCAGGACGTGGAACAATTTTAACTTCTTTATTTTAAAAAGTACAGTTACTGCAAGTCAGCTGTCATTGTGGACATTGTTAGTACACAAAGAGCTGGAACAATTAATTTTATCCCGAGCTGAACCCAAGTAGACTGATTAAAAAATATTTTATTCAGTCCCAAGAACCAGTTTATACAGAAACAAGAATTGATGAGGCGCAAATTGGCCAAAGCAATATTTTGAAATCTTAAATAACATGATGCCACTCAACATTTTAATCCTGTATCGCTATTACACAACGTCGTTGCGTTTTGTCGCGGTGTGAACTTAACCTATAGCCTTATGTCGCGGTGACTACCTCGCTGCCGCTGAGTTTCTCCCTGATAATAAATTACTATTTAAAACTATTAAGTGGCTTGTAAGAATTCCAATTTGTAAAGAATTTACGAACAATGTGTGACTTATTATAGAATTTGGGAAGGGTAAAGGAAAGTATTAAATTAATGGTCCTACTACAGCAATAGGATAGGGAAACTACTAAATTAAAAGCTAAGATTCATATTTTATGAATATTACTTAACCTCAAAGAAACTTAAGAGCCCATATGACCCTTGACTACATACTTTAACCTAGATCTCAAAATCTGTAAGGTCTAGAAAACTGATTTTTTGACACAATTAACTTCAGTTCATAAAGATTAAATGCTCAAGATGAAAACACGATTACTCAAAAAATGCTCGATAGTTTCTTTTTTACAAAAAACCTTGTTTTAGACACATTTTTGCTTGGATCTTCGAAGTTTGCTGTCTTTTCTTTAATATTTTTTAATATCTAAAAAGGTATTGATAAAACCTAAATTTGCTCAGAACACTTTTTTCATAATCATTATAGTTCTTCTTTTATTCAAGTAAAACTAACTCGGCGATGATTCCGCGCCGTCCTTTTTCACCTGGCATATGAAAAACGTGCGTGAGTGTGAAGAGAGAAGGACGATGTTTGATTTTTAGAGTCAGGTGAGCTCTTAAATACTTACGAAATATTACATAGCTGCCACTTAAAAAACATCATACATTTGTAGAAAATTGTAACCAGCACTTATCTAAGTTTCATATGAAATCAAAATCAAATTTTATTTCAAGCAATATAACGTTTAGGTCGTAGCCCGCAGCATATGGCTCCAAACCGCGTTTACAAATGGCTTTGACAAAACTATCCTTGTAAAATGCAAATATAAGGAATACATTGGAATATCAACATTCAACTGTGACGATAAAAAGCTGGTTTCGTTATAATAATATTATGTGAGCGACCTTATGGGATATTTAAAATCAAAAGGCGAAAATCTTCTCTTATTATAACGAAAATGCACGTAAAAACAAATTTTCTGTAAGGTTAAGTTCACACGGCACAACCCTGCACGTTTTTTGCAGTATACGTCACAGTGGCGCATACAATCTTTACTAATATTATAAAGCGGAAGAGTTTGTTTGTTTGTTTGTTTGAACGCGCTAATCTCAGGAACTACTGGTCCGATTTGAAAAATCTATACTAATATTATAAAGCGGAAGAGTTTGTTTGTTTGTTTGTTTGAACGCGCTTAATCTCAGGAACTACTGGTCCGATTTGAAAAAATATTTCAGTGTTAGTTAGCCCATTTATCGAGGAAGGCTATAGGCTATATTTTATCACGCTAAGACTAATAGGAGCGAAGAAATAGAGGAAAATGTGGAAAAATCTATACTAATATTATAAAGCGGAAGAGTTTGTTTGTTTGAACGCGCTAATCTCAGGAACTACTGGTCCGATTTGAAAAATTCTTTCAGTGTTACATAGCCCATTTATTAAAGAAGGCTATAGGCTATATTTTATCACGCTATAACTAATAGGAGCGAAGAAATAGAGGAAAATGTGGAAAAACGGGGGGAAATTTTTTGAAAGAGCTTATTTGAATGCGCTAATCTCAGGAACTACTGGTCCGATTTGAAAAATTCTTTCAATGCTAGATAGCCCATTTATTGAGGAAGGCTATAGGCTATATTTTATCACGCCAATATTAATAGGAGCTAAGAAATAGAGAAAAGAGTGGAAAAAACGAGGGAAATTATTTGTAAGGGCTTATTTGAACGCGCTAATCTTAGGAACTACTGCGGATCAGTAGTTCCTAAGATTAGCGCGTTCAAATTTATTTCAGTGATAGATAGCTTATTTATCGAGAAAGGCTATAGGTTTTATTTTATCACGCTAAGACTAATAGGAGCGAAGAAATAGAGGAAAATGTGGAAAAAACGGGGAGAAATTATTTTAAAGGGCTTATTTGAACGTGCTAATCTGAAAAAGTCCGATTTGAAAAATTCTTTCAGAGTTAGATAGCCCATTTATCGAAGAAGGCTATAGGCTATATTTTATTACGCTAAGACTACTAGGAGTGAAGAAATAGAGGAAAATGTGGAAAAAACGGGGATAATTATATGAAATTGCTTATTATCTTAAGAACTACTGGAGCAATTTTTATGTTATTTGACAAACATGAAGAATAGACCACGTGAAGGGACAAAGGCTATTTTTGCGGAAAAATGTTTTGCAAATGTTTGCGTGAAATTCCTAAATTACGCGGGTGAAGCCGCGCGGAACATCTAAATATTATAAGGAAGGTCAATTCTGTATATTGAATATTTTTGTACAATAATACTTGGGACGTGGTCTACTATGCTAACGCGGACGAAGTCGCGGGCAACAGCTAGTATATTATAATGACATTAATGAAACGACAAATCGTGCAGTACAATAATATATACATTGTATGCGCCACTGTTTATTCTTTAAGGCGACTCCTTGATAATTTGGCTGTAGCGATATCGATTTTTCTCAGCAATAACTAAAGCTAAGAAATTAAAGTTCATTGTCAGTATTCATCATGTCTTTGTCTTTGAATTACCCATAGAGGAAAGGGCACGATTGGTAAATTATTATAACACAGAATAATCAATCAAAAAGACCTCTGTAGAAAAAGGGATTCCTAATTTTGCCAATAGCGGAGAGTCATTTAAGCTTCCAAAATTAGTGCATAAATTGGTTCAAGCATACACTTTAATTTGCCCGTAGCTTATATGAAATGTATTTATGATTTTTAAATTACGCGACAAAAACCATTTTGTCGCTTACGCCCTTAGGCCGGGCCGGCCTCTCATAGAAAACAAGCTATCTCATCTAAAACATATCCAACACGGTTTTTTACTTTAACGCGGCGTTACCTTAAGACGTATAAGTACTGCAAAAAAAACGTGCAGGAAACGTGCAATACAATGCCATGTGAACCTAGCCTAAGGTTTTACCTGTGATAACCATCCTAGCGAACAGCAACATTCATATTTCTACAAACGGGAAATATAAATTAAAGTAATAACAACGTTATGACTTTTGAACAATGCAATAACGTTCGCAAAGCACTTTGAACAACGTGTTCAAAGCTAAATATCTTTAGAAACGATTTTGGGGAGCTAGTTAGAATGTAATATTCCTTTGTCCGGAAACTTGACCTGTTTCACGGATGTGAGTAACGTGAATTGCACAATATGGCGCCTACAATTAGAGCGAGACCACATTTATACGTTGCGTTACCGCGCGTCGTTCCTCCTTTACATAAATACATAATATTATAATATTATTTTTATCGTACCAATCATGCGCTGCGTCTGCGCCGCGGTTTTTGGAAGAAAAAGTGGGAGGTTGAGAGACGCGCTGCCTTGTAAACGCCTTGTGTCTTCGCGCGTCGTCCCAACGCAGTTATGTGGCGTTTTTCCTTCTAATGTGTTAATGTGCGCTTTTATAATTTTGGACGTAGCGGTAATATCGTGGATGTCCGCGGTAAAACGATGACATAGAGAAGTAAAATGTATGGAAATATATGAAGACACTTTAAATTTCCGTCGACGACAAGTTTTTAACGTGCACGTTAGAGGACATCACGACGTCTACACTCTTCTGAACCGCACAAAACCTCCGCGGTGCGTAAAATCAATAGAATTTAATAATATACTTAGACGATAGAAAAAATTTGTTCGGTACAGGGGTCAAACATTCATGAAATTTAATTAGAGTCAATTATTTTAGGATCTATAGCGTTGAAATTAGAACTAATAAGTATTTAATTTTACGAGGTAAAAAAATAATTATTTGCTGAAAATGAATACGAAACTTATTTTTCGCCGTGTGGCCCATTTTAATACTTTAAATGAGACAATGTTTAATATTTACTTGCGTGTATAATTTAGTATCTAAGTCTTTAGGGGGGAAAAACGATTCAGCTAAGTTTTTTTCTCTAGAAATCTGATTCGAACTATCGCCGAGGGAATATTTAACCTAACCTTACTTGTCAATCAACATTTTTACGAACCGCATTTCAAAATACATAAATATCTTTCGTCCACAAATGAATCAAGTTGTAATCATAAATTCTACTAAACAGCATAAATATTTCACGTTATAATGTTCTCGCGAGTCGCCCCAGAGACTGAATGTGCAGCCATATTTACGGCGCAAGTTTCCCTTACGCCGTATCGCGGGGAACCAACGCTTTTTATTGTGTACTATTAAACGAAATGTATTCCGAATGATTAAATGCTTAACAGCTCTCTTTATAGTCATTGTCGAAGATAAGATCCCTATCCGCGCAATGTACTTACGGGGAGGTAAACACCAACGACGATATACGCTGTATTAAGTTTTTTATCTGCCATTTCACTATGTATGGAAACGGTAGAAATAAAAAAGTAATTGAACAAATGCGAGTTGGACTCGCAATTATAGAGCAAAAGTTAGGAAATATTTATTTATTTAATTTTATTATAAATTATTAAAATACAAATATAATTAAGGATTTTCTAAGTCTTGCGCCTACCTTTAGCTATCATTAATTACCAGCAAAGCCACGTTTGTTGCTCGTTTATAGATTGGATATATATATATATATATATAGCTAGTCATTCATTATTATTTATCGAGTTATTAAGAAAAAACTAACTTGGCGATGATTCCGCGTCGTCCTTTTTCACCTGGCATATGAAAGACGGGCGTGAGTGTGAAGAGAGAAGGACGATGTTTGATTTTTTGCGGTCGCCCTCTTAAAAATCGAATCCTTTCGGCGTAGTCGGATAAACGTTAGCTTCCTCAGGTTGCAACTAAATACTAACTCGGAAAATTACGCGGAATATCGTAGGTGCATTTAAAATCCACCTCTTCCCTCCCCTCCACTTCAAGTTACACGGTAATGGTATGTATACAATTTTACAAATACATTAGAGTAGCACTGAGTGCACCAAGTAGTGAACTAAGGCATTTTACTTATTTTAACGTTTAAACGAATACCTTAATACTTAGGCTGGATTTATAAGTTAAGTGTACACCGCGAGTTTGCAAGCAAAATATATATACAGGCTGTAACAAAAACAAGTGATAATACTTTAGGGTGTGTACGTGTTCCTTGTAGAGAGTTTACTGTGAAAGTAGCAGCGCTGAAAGACCAAAATTTTTTTTCACTTTTGTATGGGGAAACTCGTGACGCTGGGGCTCTTGCCCATACAAAAGTGAAAAAAAATGTTCGTCTTTCAGAGCTGCTACTTTCACAGTGAACTCTCTATAAAGAACACGTTCACACCCTAAAGTATTATCACTTATTTTTGTTACACACTGTATAGCGATTTATTTAAACAGCGGCGCGGTCGCACGTTCCGGCGGGCGCATATACCTGAATGCAGGCTGCATACAATATTATAATTATTATTGTTACTTTACACAAATTGTAGGTCACAAAATAATATATAGTTTTGTAATAAGTTGAAATCATGGTTGTAATGTTTTGTGGAAAAAAAAACAGATAATCCTTCCTAAAAAGACACAAAAGTTAATAACACTCTCTTTGAAAAGACTATGAGACCCGTTAAGGAAGTAACTTCTAGATAATTTTAGAACAATAAAAAAATAGAAAAAGTTAAATAACGTCACGAATTCGAATAAAATAACGTATACAATACACCTTTCGTAGGTTTGTAACATCGTTACGAATTTAAATTTCAATTGAAATCAAAATGCCGGTTTGTAAATAAAAATAACGAATAAGCTCTGTGCGACGGCAAATAAAACGGCGTTCCCTTGATAAGCCAAACAAAGGTATTCGTAGCAAACATTTCCACGAAAAGGGGTAGTTTTTTGCTATATTTCGAAAGAATATTTTTATCTTTAGCACAATTTTAGAGTTTGAAATTTTTCGCTTGGGAACTAAGATATGAACAATTCTTTAAAAGAGGAAAAGTTACTAAACAGTCTTTGTATACGTATTTTAAAATGGATTCAAATTTTCAAACAAATATTCATAACTTAGTCCAGCCAAATCTTATGTTACGAGTAATGCTTAAAGTACTCACATACCGTTTTGCTCGATCGAGCAATAACGTCGAGCAAAACCCGCGGCTCGGGATTTCGTCCACACATTCAGCATTGCTCGATAATTTTATTCTAAATCGATATATTTAATTCCATCAAGCTGGCTCGATGCGAGCCTTCGAGCTGTCAGCTTTGCGGTCCACACAGTCATTATTACTCGATTTGGAGTAAAACTATCGAGCGACGCGTAGATGCATTTCTAAATTTGTATTGAATTGACAGATTTCGTGAGCGGGAGACGTCTTGCAAATCTGTTAAATCCATACAAATTTAGGAATGAATATCTACGCGTCGCGTTGGGGTCTGAATTGACCCTAAAGGAGTGAGCACACTGAGACTGGCCGTGCTGGGGCTCAGCGTGCCGGGGCTATCGCAAAAATCTGCCTCCATACAATTTGTATGGAAGCGGAAATCCGCTGCGCCCCGACACAGTGTGCGATACGCGCATCCGCTTCCATACAGATTGTATGGAGGCGGATTTTTGCGATGAGCCCCGGCACGCTGAGCCCCGGCACGGCCCGTCTCAGTGTGCTCACTCCTTAATGGGCCATTTTGTTATTATATACAAAAACTTGCTACAGCACCTGAATTTCCTACATTTAAAGTATATAACTGAAGAAAAACCCTTATTAAACTTTAAAGTATCAGATCGAGTTTATAAAACAAAAGCCATTTCGCGCGTTTTTCGTACATTATCGGGCATTGGTTGCAATTATATGCAATCTACGAGACAGGGCATGAATTTTATTGGGATGCAAATTCGTCCATCAATTAGGCCATTGTAGCCATGTTTTGCGTTCATTTCAGACGTATTTGCATAATGAAATTGGCAGCGTATGCGACTCTGTTTGCACACAAGCGCCGGACTGGACAAACTTTTAAAAGTGCGAAAACCATTCCCGGGGACGATTTAATTATGACGGTAACATACATTTTCGCTTGTTAATTTTGTGCCCGCCTCTTGTTCTTGTAAGTTATTATCTCAGTGTTGTTTTATTTTTTTTACGGGAAAAAATTGTCATAGAATAAAGAGAAGAGCTTGCTAAGAAAAAATAAAATTATCTAAACGTTGATGAGATTAGATGCAACAGTAAGTGTTACTTGAAAATGATTATTATTTTTAACTAGCTGTCCCGGTGAACTTCGTGTCACTTTAAACCTTTCCTGGACTTCTACGAATATTTTAAGACTAAAATTAGCCCAACCCGTTCAGCCGTTTTCGAGTTTTAGCGTTAGTTTGTTTTTAGACTTTTTCAGGATTTTTTTTTTTAGATTTTTTTTTAACTTTATTCAAACGAAAAGCAAATCGGTTCAGCAAAGCGTGAAAAGGTGACATACAGAAAGACAATCACACTTTTATAATATTTGTATAAATTAGCTAACTAACGTCAGTAATTTTCTACTTGCGTAGTTAACTTAACCGTACCTTGATTGAAATTCTACTCCGTAAGCCATATATGTAATACAATTTCTGCGTATAAGTTGTTGAGAGTTTTAATAACGATTATAACTTAGATGCGAATGTTACCTTCAAGTTTCTCTCTTGCATAATATTCGTAAGTTCAACCTTTAGTATTCCACAAGATCAGGTACTAGCGAAGTTCTTTAACCACCACGGGGAAACTAAAAGTGGATTATGTTTTGACATTTTCTATGCATTGGCTCTAATAATAGCTTTTTGTTTTATAAATCTTTTGTTACATAAAAGGTTAACAATCAACTACGTATGAAAAACCCATATTTTTGTCCGACTACACCAGCTACGCAGGCATATAATTTGATCAGCCCGTATTATCCTAACCAAACTTGAAAATAACTTTTTCTGTGAATATTGACCCCACTCTCCGAATCAAGAGCTGCCTTTTTTTTTCGTTGGGGAAATGCATTTACGGATCCCCGGCGGTCTGGAGAGGGCCACCGGGGTAGTGAGACTCCCTGGGGGCGGTGAAGGCCGCGCCCGGGCATACTAAAACCCCAACGGTGTTCCTGCTCTTCCGCTTAGGCAGACCCACGGGATACGCGGAATACACAACCGCGACTTTGCCAGATCAAGAGCCGTCCTAAATCACTAACTGTCGCACTCAGCATCGAATATTAATTACATGAATATTTTAGCGTAGGCCCCATACATTATCTATCGAACTTCATAAAATTGAAGATAAATCAGTAAATGTTTCTGTGCGGTCATAAGAAGCGTTGTACGTTGGTTGTAAAATCTGTCGTTGATCAAATTAGCAATCAAAACAGTAAACCAATTACTTATATAATTATAGTCGAGATAATCTAGTGATATATAATATTTAGCGGTTTTAGTATCCCGTGCGTGCCCGATCATTATCCGATGTTATCGTTTCATCATAGACTCATCCTAAGCAAACAGACCTTCGAAAGTTAATTATTTCATAATATTGAATTTCTCATCCGAACGATATCTTAAATCGCACCGAATTGTTGACTTTAATTAAGTACGTGCTGCCTTTTTGCCTAATCCGCACTAATATTATAATATTATACGAAGGTATGTCTGTCTGTTAAGTCATTGCACTGAACCGATTTGTGGGAATCTGGTGTGAATGTACATTTAGCTAATATGCTTTAAATTCTGAAAAAAAAAAGACATTATAATGTAATGAAAGATGGTTTGTTAGATTATCGTGTGATAAATAATTACAGCTTAAACGAAGTTGCAGGCAACAAACAGTCGTAATAAAATAAATTTCAAGTGCTTTATTGGAACGAAGTTCCTTATCGCGCGTTCGGCGTAAGATAGATAGATCTAAGACAGAACGATATTTGACCTCGACATTTTTTTTATTATATTTTTACTTTACTTTTTTATTGGTATTCCTGTGTGTCAACTAGATGGCATTTTTTGAGAATAAACCGACGCGTTGTTAGTATTCCTGGACGTCAATACGTCCAGGATTACTAAAAACGTATGGCGTTTTTTTTAAATATTTTTTTTGAGCGTAAGTATATTATGTATACAGGTTTTTAAACAAAAGAAATAACTTCGTTCCATTCGGGTGTCCCTTGACACCTCTCAATTTTTTTTTTGATCTAAAATTGTTGCTGATGATATATTTTTCAGGCTTACTAAGATGAGATGCAATCATGTTAAATCAAAATAATGGTAATAACCAAAACATAATATATTTTTAAACCTACCTAGTACCTACTTATAAAAATTTAAAGCTCAAGCAAGTAAGCATTCATTAATTTTATAAGCGTAGTAAATCCTTAAAAGTTTTAGGTTTTAGTTTCATCCTCTCTAATCTCTTTAAATCCTTTGTAATAAAAGACCTATTTGTCCCTTTATTCAGCATTAAATGGAATTAAGCAACTATTCAATTTGTGAGCCGTGTAGAGCTCTTTCGAATTTAGGTTTACTTTTAACATTTTAACAATGGGTCGTCTACTAGGATTATCTATGTGTGAGCTACAAGCAAAAGTACGGTGTACAAGTGAAGTACGGGTGTACATCTCGTACGAGTTTTCGTACAATCAATATTTAAAACCTTTCACAAGTTCACATCCGTTACGGATGCACCAGAGACCAATGGTTGATTCAGACCGCAACGCGACGCGTAGATGCATTTCTAAATTTATATGGATTTGACAGATTCGCAAGACGTCTCACGCAATTGAAATCTTTCAAATCCATACAAATGTTCCGCCGCGCCTCGCCTCGCCTCGTCGCGTTGCATTATCAACCCGAATGAATGACATCCTACTACGTGTTGAAAACGTAAGTGGATGAAGTGGATAAGTAACAAGTTGACGTTTTTTGCACAAATGGAGGCTTGATGATGAAGTAAATAAGTTACAAATTACAATGTTTGTTCAAGTAACGAGGGGAAAAACTTACCATTTTGTTTAGTAAAGATTTTGACACAATTTCATCATTAACTACAATAAGTACAGCCATATGAACTTTTAGTTGTATATATATATATATATATATATATATATATATATATATATATATATATATATATAAATATATATATATATATATATATATATATATATATATATATATATATATATATATATATATATATATATACAGGGTGTAACAAAAATAAGTGATAATACTTTAGGGTGTGTACGTGTTCCTTGTAGAGAGTTCACTGTGAAAGTAGCAGCGCTGAAAGACCAAAAATTTTTTTCACTTTTGTATGGGGAAACTCGTGACGCTCGGGCCGTTGCCCATACAAAAGTGAAAATTTTTTTTCGTCTTTCAGCACTGCACTTTCACAGTGAACTCTCTACAAGGAACACGTACACACCCTAAAGTATTATCACTTATTTTTGTTACACCCTGTATATGGGTCAATCAATTTTTAAAGGTCCCGATCATAATTTTCTGCTATTTTTTTTTTTTGCTTCTTTTTCAGCATTTTACTATTTCATTTAGAAGAGGATTCTTCGTAGATTAAGATTATATAAGCAGCAGTGATGTTGATTAAACACATTTGTGGATTTAACTTCACTAACCGATCTTTTCACGGGAAATAATGTCCTTTGGACAACTTACACAGTAGTACTTTTTTAAATGTTAAATGCCCTTAAGAATTAAAACAAATTCTTCTAATATTAAATAATAAATAATATTTTGATATTTGTTCTGTGTACACCCAAAATACGAAATATTTTTATTAAAATTGAAACGAATGATGTCTTTTGGACAACCAAATTATGTTTCTAATATAAAAAAAATAAGTAAAGTGGAAATAGTGATATTTTTTTACAAAAAACTATTAAGGCGAGGTTGTTACGTATTGTATTATTGATTTTACTAAATTAAAATGAACTGATTCTCGATAAAACTGAATGAATGAAGTATAATGTGATTTTCATATGGGGACATCTTAGTTGTCCAGAAGACATATTTGGTTGTCCATGGGACATTATTTGTTTGTCCAAACGATAATGACCACCATCTAACATTGAAATATTATATTATTAGAAGGTAATTAATGTGTTATATGAAAAACAATATAAAGATACCTAATTTACTTACATTTGATATGGTTTTCAGGGTCCACATTTAGAATTAAAAATAAAATAGCTTTTTCTAATCAGTCAAATAGTTTACTCTCTTCTATTATATTGCAGTCTTAAACAATCTCTCTTAAGTTTTTCTTGAGATCCAAATGTTAACATTAATGTACTTTAAATCACAAAATTTGCTTTGAGCTTCATTAAATTACTAACTAGAATCACAATATTTTCAGTAGAACCTCTATTGACTTATTATTATATAAAAATGCCTACTTAAACCTAGGAAGACACTTTTTAACTCTTAAAAAACAATAATATAAAAAAAATACTATCCTTTTAGCTAAAACTGTTTAAATGAAAACGTAGTTAAAATCTAGCTTGAAAAGAAAATCATCAAAATTTCTTAACGTAAGTTTATAGTAGGAGCAACTCGTACTGGGAAGCAAAAGGTTGAGTTTCGGCGTTCTGTTCCGTTAATTTTAGGTGCTGGTAGAATCATCTTGATTTCCTTCAATTCAACACTTGCGAGATCTGGCTCTAAAGGCATCCGGAACTTCATATTGACTTTGTTCAGAAGCCGCATAAATGACACTCCAAAACAATCATTGCCCTCTATTTCAATGATCTTTCCGACGTAATAAACCTTGAGGTTTTTTGCATTAAACATGACTAAAACGTAATCACCTTCGGCCGGTCTTCTAGTCAGCTTTCCGAAATTTCCTCTTATTACTGAGAAGTCCTCATCATCTTCATACACTTCGTCCATAGCACTTTTGTCATTAGATGGTTCGGGCATAATTCCAGTCTCTTCTTCAGTCGTATATTCATTAATATTATTTTTATTGAAATTCCTTTTTATCTTCTTGGGAACAATCTCTTTTCCTTTGTTATCTAAAACCGCTTTACGTTTGACCTCCATAGCTTTCGCCTTATTTTCCTTGCCCTCTTTCTTATCATTCATACTTTCGGTCAGAAAAGTAGATGCATATTTTTTATCGACTGATGAATCTCCGATTCCAGGTAATTCACAATTTTGTCCTGAAACTGATGGCCGGGTGGTATTGGTTTCATCATCAGAATCCTCACCATATACTCTCTTGTAAATACTAGCGCGTCGAGTGTCATGCAGATTGGTGTATAAAAAATCACCTTGTTTTGAAGATTTCAAGTTGATAAGAGGCACGTCATCATCGCTAGAAACGTCTTCACAAAGATTTAAGTTAAAAGGTATCACAGGATTCAGTACCACGTTGTCGATTTCAGGTATGTCTTCACAAGTATTGATAGAGGATGAAGCGTTTCTTGCAGCTTGTGAAGGTAAGTACATCTTTGGATGCAAGCATTCGCAGAATGCTCGTGAGCAGAAACAGCTCAAATTTCTGTGCATTACTTGACCGCGAATCCTTGAAAAGATTTGGTGTACATCTTTGGTTCCAGGCAGAGGGATGAGGTCATTCGGAATACATCTCTGGACGTTGTCAATATTTTCTTTGGTGATGTAAAACAACTTAATCTTACTTGATTCTTGAAGAATTGTGTAAAAGCCAAATGCGTCAATAATGTCATTTCCAGTAGCCACCTTTTTGTCGGCTTCTCGTTTTAAATATCCTCCAATCCCATCAGCTGGACCCTTTCCATGGCCAGCTTCGAAAAATGACCAGCTGAAAGCTTGAAATCCATAATCAAACGTCTTTGTGCAAGCCAAATAAAAATTTGCCTTTTGGCGGTATTGTGAAAACGGTCCGTCAGAGAAATAATGAATAGTGTCGATGTCCTCGTAATTTTCAATTATATGTTTCAGTATCGGGTCTAAATGCGCCCATATTGCAGCCGGTTGATGTATATTACACGGTGATATAGTGCAAAATGGCAAAACTTTGTGCTTTTTATCACTGTCATATACATACACGACAACAGTGTGAAGAGTTATTTGGTTACGTGATCCACCAAAATGATGCGCTTGAATTTCTTCACTACATTTAGCATTGTAGTTTTCGCTAAAATCAACCAATATTACCGCTTCATTTGGTCGAATCTCGTCAACACTTTGACGGAAGTTCTTGTTCTGTGTTTTCATATTAAAAATATGCTTTTTTAATGTTTTCAGATCCCCTTTAAAATTCTCCAGCATATCTTGTATCGTGTCTTCTAACAGTTTTTTTACATTCTTTATAGTTTTAATTCGTTTCCCTTCTTTCAAATAGATTTCCTCTTCTCGCACCCATTCCAACCATTGTATTTTGCCTTTAACATTTTCGCTGTTAGTTTTTATTTCTTTATCATGACACTGAACACAGACTCCATACATACAATCTTTTTGATTGCTGTTGCAAACTGTTTCCATTATCAGTGCGCCAGTATCAATTGCATTAATGACTCCTTTTTGTCTTAAAGCCTTGAACTTATGTTCGGCATTTGTGTGTGTTTTACAAAGACACATGTCTCTTCCATTTATTGTTGGTCTAAGTATGTAGAAGGGCCGGTGTTTTGTAAAATTGAAATATGAACATTTGACGCCCGGATTCTCAGCCTTAAAAGCCTTGAATAAATTTTTTAACGAGTCTAAAAGGTAACGTTTTTGTACTTTCTCTTGGCCCCTAGTTACGGTTTCTTTTTTTCCAGCGGTATTCCTCGATACGTCATCCCTCAAAAAGAATTATTAAAATCTCTAACAACACATAAATTATGTAGCTAGAGGGCAGCACTACAAAAGATGTTTGTAGTTTTCTGATCTCAGCAAATATTACTTCTTTCGTTTTTATTTAAAAAAAACTTCATAACAAAATAATATACAACATGATCGGTGAGACATGTTCAATACTTAAGGAGAGTACTCTGTACTCGATTCTCATTATAATTATGTAATAAAATTAGGTGAGTACTTAATTTTTGTCCGAATTTCTCTTTAAATAAATAAATCATGGACACTAAGTAAATTACGCGGCTAGACAAGTAGGCATCATAAAGTTAATATACCTAGCGGAATAGAGCAACAATATCGAGCTGTCAAACGAAACCGAAACGAAAACGAAAAACGAAAATTAGTTTTCATTTGTGTGAAAAATATGTGTACGTATACGCTTACAGAAGAATGATTGAACATGAATTCTATGAAGATTAAATTGTCAACGTGCGGCACGTGCCGACTGAATGTCAAAAAAAGAGTGCTGCTGACATGTATGACGTATCATACGTCTCTTTTTACCACGCAGTATTACTGATAGTGACATCTCTCTTGCTCAGACCTTTGTTACTCTATTCCGCTAGGTATATTAACTTTATGGTAGGCATACTGTGCGGCCGGCGCGGCCGCAGAAGCGTGCGCCATCACAGAAACACCGCGCCGCTACTAGGCCGCTACCCCCGCGCGCGGTGTCCATGCGTTGGGTAAATAATAATTTAACTTTAAGTACTTGTACTATTATCAATTCTGTGCTTTAAGCGACATTTACTCAGTGATCAATTGTTTTTTTTTTCATCTATATAATAGTCTAATATTTATCTACACTGTGCTATTATCATGTCCTCGAGTATTGAAAATATTGTCTCACCAGTCATGCAGTAGATGTTGTCTAAAATTATTTTTCAATTCAATCCATACTATTGCACAAGTATGTCTGCCTGTAACCTTTTTACTCCCAAATCGCTGAAGTAAAATCCATACTAATATTATAAATGTTACCAGTCTGTCTGTTATCAGTTACCACTAACCTCTGAACCTGATTTTGCTGAAATTTGGTATGGAGATACTTTGAGTCCCGGAAAAGGATAATAGGATACTTTTATCCTGGAAAAATGTACGGTTCCTGCACGTTAAATGAATTTTGGTGCAACCGAGTTGCGGACGTCATCTAGTACTATAATCATAAAAATCTGTTTTGTCATCAAAATCGGCCAAGTGCGAGTCAGACTCCCGCAGGAAGGGTTACGTACCATAAAGCCCGTCACAGACTTAGCTATAATATAATTATATTAATATTTTTATAGCTAGGCATATTCCTATATATTTTCTATATACACTCAGCTATAATATATATTTCTGATAGCTACTATAATATATATTATAGTACGGTATATTAATATATATTATAGCTAAGTCTGTGACGAGCAAAATTAGGCAAAAATCGTGTTTTTTGTATGGGAGCCCCCTTAATTTTTTTATTTTATTTTAATATTATTATTAAAAATTATAGTACACATACAACTTAGTACTTTCAGAAAAATTCAAGTACCTACCTGTTGCTATTATGGATCTGGAGAAAAAAAAGGCCAAACAAATCAAGTATGGGAGCCCCCCTAAATATTAATTTTATTTTGTTTTTAGTATTTGCTGTTATAGCGACAACTTAATACGTAATCTGTAAAAATTTCAACTCTCTAGCTGTTACCGTTCTTGAGTTACAGCCTGGAGACAGACAGATAGACAGACAGGCAGACGGACAGACGGACAGCCAACGAAGTCTTACTAAAAGGGTCCCGTTTTTACCTTTTAGGTACGGAACCCTAAAAACTAATATTGGCACCAATGGGCATTGTCCAAAAAAAATCACATATACTTTTTATATTTTTTCGTTAAAATAGGGTATTTTAAGAATATTAATTAAATAATTTTGAAATTCATTGGCTAGTTTTTTCTCAACAAATTTTTAAAGTTTCGCTCTGACGTCATCATCGGCGGCCAAGTGACCACTGCAGTGTGTTTTAAATTTCCTTTCAATCTTATTTATAATAGCTGGTTCGTCAAATGCAAGTTCTCATAATGGGAAAGCTGATACGAAAACCTTACCAAAAGTTCGAAACGTAATGTTGGTCGAATTTATTGCTAATTTAAAGCCATTGAAAGTCAAACAAAGGTTAAACATATTTGTTTAAAAATATAAGTAACTAATGGGTATTTTTTTTGTTTATGTACAGAAAAACGATCACTGACCTTATTCCTTGAAATGTTTTTGTAATGAGCAAAATTAAAAAAAAAATGGACATTCCCCATTGACGCAGTGAATACAAGATTTATTTTTTATTATTTAGCACATTGGAAAAGTCACTCTATAGGATATAACGACTTTACCATTGGGCCTACTTTGAATTCTTATGCGCTTATTTGATTTTTGGTAGCATTCGGATATTATTTAGGTATTTAATTTATGTAAGCGTTAAAACGTAGGAGAAAGAGTATTTTGTTGTTAATTTTCGCCGGAGGGCGTCATTATTTCTAAGGAAATAATGTTTGTAATCTAAAATATAGGATACTTAAAGATCACGGCGCCATATTTCTTTGGGTCTTTAGGCTCTTATTTATTGGAAATCCTTGTAAAGGGTTGCGATCCAGTTATTAATAAAAAGGTTGCTCCTTTATTACTTGCTTTGCCGCATTAATAATATTCCTCGGGATAAAACTTCAAAGTTACTTTTTGATTTCTAAGAAATTGTTAAGATAACTTTTTTGTTCTAACATTGTAACAACGTGCAAATAATAAACGTAATAGTCTTTACGTAGGTCTATACTTACTAATATTATAAAGAGGTAGGCAAACGGAGGTAAACTTTGTTTGTTTGTTTGTTTAATTGTAATGAATATAGGCTCAAAAACTATTGGACCGATTTTTAAAATTCTTTCACCATTCGAAAGGTACATTATTTACGAGTAACATAGGCTACTTTTTATTTTGGAAATATAGGGTTCCGTAAGATATTTCAGTTTTTCGGTAACAACCAGAAAATTTACTTAAAGTATGCAATAAAAGGAAACAAAAAATTAATTTATTTTGTGTAACTCCTTTGTAGTTTATGATTTAAACCGTTCTTTGAAAGTAAGATCGAGTTTTTGATCAGAACTAAAAATCGGTCAAGTGCGAGTTGGACTCGCGCACGAAGTGTTCCGTACCACAATAGAGCAAAAATAGGCCGAAAATTGTGTTTTTAGTATAAGAGATAATATTTAATATTACATTTATTTGAATTTTACTATTATAAAAGTACAAATAAAACTGAATATTTCGTTCAAAAAACAGAAAAAAAAATATGTTTGTTGTATGGGAGGCCCCCTAAAATATTTAATATTTTATTTTCTTTTAGTATTTGTTGTTATAGCGGCAACAGATATATACAATCTGTGAAAATTTTAGAAATAGATTTCTGAAATTATATATAGATATATATATATATATATATATACACAGACAGATAGACAGAGGGACCGACATCGAAGTCTTAGTAATAGGGTCCCGTTTTTTTCCCTTTGGGTACGGAACCCTAAAAAGAGTGTAAAGGAATCATAGTACTTTAAAATTAAAATATATCATGTAAATATTATATCCTTTCTTTAAAAACCAATAATAATTATTCATTATTATTTAGAAATTAGAGTAAATATAGGAATTTCTGTTCTATAAAGTGAAAGTGAACATATTAATGGTCGATGTGGGCATGGAACATCACACTATGGATTCACTAAAAAATAGCTTGTAAAATAATTATGTTCGTCCAATCTAAACGCTCTTAATATTTCAACGAGTTTCTGGCGTCTTAAAATTTACTTTAACGTTAAATAAAATATTGAGATAACCTTAAATTTTAGGAGTTCAGAAGATACTCGTACAAAACGCAAGTTTAATAAACAAGTTTTAATCCAGGATAACATGATTTATATTTAAGTGCTACTCGTTAGCACAGTTCTAATTTCGTTTTGATAAATCACTGTATTTGGGTGAACATGACTAATGATTGGACAGTTCTAGTCATTGGACAAAGCACAAAAACACTATATTGATTAAGGTTGCTTTAAAAACTACCTGTTTTTCTTTAAAATCAGGCGTTCTTTTACTTTAAAAACAGGCAATTTTTAAAGCAACATTAATAAATATTGTGATTTTGTACTTTTTCCAATGACTGGTACTGTCCAATCTATTAGTCATTTACCCTACGTATATATATTTTGTTTTTTTTAACAAAGACTATGCTACGGTGCTACGCCGTAGCGTGCCGTAGCGCGCCGTAGCACTTCGTAGCAACATAATATTTTTCGATATTATTATGATAATGTTTACAATATAATAATGTCGTGTTCATATTGCACATATAATAATAAATCAAGAAAGATGGCTAGGTGATAGGTCGCGTAGTATACTTCAAAATGTTGAAGATTACAATAATCTTAATTTAAATTTTATGTACAAATGAGAAAAATACAAATTTCTTTGCAACAGCGAGCATGAAGAAACTATTTGATCACCAGCATCAAAAGTTCAATTGTTATTCCATGACAAGAATTTGGATTTGATAGAGACAGCTTCGAAGATGCCTCCAAATGGTAAGTTACAGGGGGTAAACAATGTCAGGTGGGAGCACTCAAGTTCCACAATCGTGGGTAATGATCTTCCCCGGGGTAATGATTGAATCCCCGACCGCAATCTCACGTCTACTTTACCGAGATAATAGCATCGAGAATCTTGCGTTTTATCATTTGAATTTCTCAATTTTTTCTTATTTTGTATGCTGCCTGAAATTTTTAAACATTGTGTTCAGCCAAAACCATCGTTTAATATTTGTTACAGGGTTTTATTTATATGAAAAATGATAGGAACTACAAAACATATTTTAAAAACTATGACGATTATAATTATTCACATTTTAAAATATGCTTATATGACTACCACATGATATTATGTTTTGTGTCACGTGGTATGACTTTGATCATGGTCTGGCTTTTTGCACCATAGGTTCTCCACAAAGGAATTTTCTATGTTGTCTAACGACCAATAGCTTCTTAGGTAAATACTTGAAAAGTAAAACAGCCTAAAGCATGCAAATAAAATCCCTGTAATTTCTACTATTTAATCTAAAATCTTACTAAACTGTAGCAGAATGATCACATAGGTGATACACAAGCCTACATAGCGGAGTGGCAGCCTCATGTCTATCTTGATGTTCCCCCATAGGTTGTATGTAAATTCTTTGTTTCGCGTCAGCTGGTAGAGTGCTTTCAACTGGCGGCGGTACACGAGAGCTGAAATAAAAATAAAATCTAAATTGGTTAAAAACCAATCTGCTGGGATTCTACATAATGCCTACTACTATTTCGGGATCTAAACCTACTAGTAGAGGCGCGTAAATTGCACGAATTTTAAATCCTGATAAAATATGCGTGCTAATATTGTAAAATATGCTGCAGTGTGTCTGTCTGTTATCACTTCACGCTTAAACCACTGAACCGCATTTGATAAAACCTGGTATAGACTATGGAGATACCTTGAGTCCCAGGAGAACACAAAATATGAATTTTTGTCCTGAAAAAAATATATAAAGTTCCCATTATAAAAAACTTGAGGGGTGTCGAGGGACACCCAAATGGAATGAAGTTTTCTTGTGTTCAAAAAACCTGTATACATATGCACTCAAAGAAATTATTTAAAAAATGCCATCTATTGACGCCCAGGAATACTAACAACGCTTCGCTGTTTATTCTCAAAAAACGCCATCTAGTTGACGCACAGGGGAAGAGGGCGTTGATAGTTTTCATATAATATCAACTCCCTCTGCCCCTACCATGCAGGTATTAATAAAAAGTGTCGAGGTCAAATATCGTTCTGTCTAGCCCCCTTTACGCCGAACGTGCGATAAGGAACTTCGTTCCAATAAACGAAGTTAAGAAAAATATTTATCTGGACAAAAAATTACGTACGTTGTTGTGTGTTGTCAAGTTCACTCTGAACTTTGATGCGAATGCTGGTTACTTGGTCCGTTATTAGTCGAGTGGTAAAACAGACGAGTACCACATGCAGACTGTATCTCATAATTCGGCCATAGCTGCCGAACATCGCGAGCCAAAACTGTAACAAAAAAAAAACAAAAAAGTTGATTTCCAGGATTGTCGGCAAAATTAAGAAGCAGGAAAGAAGGCATACATATTTGCCGCGGGTAGGAGGAGATAACACTTCATTTTACGGGTGTTTACGAATGACATGACATAAACTCATAATAATATAAAACCGACTAGTCTCATAAAGAAATAAAACATACTTCAAATTTCCCTATCTTAAAAACTACCCATCCGATTTAGTGAAATTTGCAATATTTCCTAAGATAATATAATACCTCGTACAACAAAAAAAGAATTACTGAAATCGGACATAAACATACATAATATATACAGACGTATTACATACATACACATTTAGCGCCTTTGTTAAGACGCAGAAATATTATCTACATAATACGGATCGAATTAAACCTCTTTACTTGAAAGTTGAAGTCGATTAAAAAAGAAAATTGTATTTAATAACCAAAAATAAAACCCGTACCAAATTTGTCCGCAGCCAGCCAGAGCGAGCAAAAGCCAATGAGATCGTTTTTATATGAGTGACTGTCGACAAAACAGACGTCGCAAATAAAACTGAAAGCTAATGGATAATATCGTTAAATTAACCCGTCGATCGTGGGAAAACGAGACAAAAAAGATATTCTATTGCGTCTCGTTCACCGGTGAGCGTATGGGGCTTGATGAATTAAACGAAAGTAATATGAAAATTTCACAAAAAAAATTACTACTCACACAGAATCGGACAGCTTGATTTAACGCATCTGAACATTTATGTAAATCGTCGTAAAGTTTAAACAAAAAATTTGGACCTCGCTTTGCATTTTCGAATATGAATATTTTATTACTATTATCAAAATGACTAAATATTAGATTCCTAAGTATCTGTACCCTCTTGTAAATCATGTAAAGTAAAGAATTAATAAAGAGTATCTCTATGTCATGTGACGCGCTCAACAGGAATGTCATATACATACTAAATGTTGACATTGATTTCGTAGGAAACACAATCATATGCCAGTATATTTCAATTAAATAGTACACGAATACCATCGGAATTGTTACCAAATTAAGAAGCCGGGGGTAAAGTTCAAATTTGTTCTTGATCATAGCTTCATCATCGAAATCGTTAAGATTTTCGAAAAAAGATTTTAACCTACCTTTTTGCACGAAAACGGAGAACAAAGTGAGAGCTAAGTATTGAAAATAAATTTCCCTTTTATACACTAGCATCGTTGAACTAAACGCCGAATCGAAAGTGAGCTGCCATATAGAAACGGAAAACAAAAAACACGTATAGATATACGACATAACAGAATAAACATTGCGACACCTAATTAAATAGAGATGGTTATATCCAAGAAAGGTTTTCATAACAATAAGTTTCTTGATCGGTGATTGAGCTGGTATGCTAGCTTCTTTTAAAAAAACATTTATGCGAGTGGACGAACCCGCCGTAGGATCCATGGTGCTACTCAAAAGTAGTCCTACTCATTTGATCACTAAAATGCTACCACATAAGTAGAGCATGGCGCATGCTAATGAAATGAGTGACACAACAAAAATATGTAATTTCATGAAAGTATAAGTAATGAACGTGACATCGAAAAAAATGTAATTAAATAAATAGAGCGAAACAAATAAAAGTAAAAGCATTAAATTTATTTAGTTGATAAAACAAACAAGATAAGAACGTCAAAGACATTACTAAACTTTATATTATACAATGTGTCCCAACACCAATTTGTCGATAAAATATGCCATATATCATGACATTAAAGGATCGGACACAATATTGTATATGCATACACTGTGATACACAATATCTTCACCTTACTATGTAGGTTATACACAAACTTTTACCAGGTTACTTATTTTATAAACAACAAAACTGTTTATTCAAACTCTAAAGGGCAACAAATTTGATCCGGAATTTTTAATATCAAACTTTTACAGCCACAAATTGAGTACAAATTCAGTCAGCTGACGTATCGCGTAGTGTATAAAATTCAAGCTTCAGCACTATACGCTATTACTGTGCAGCTCACAAAGGAATTGTATCTAAATTGAAAACAGAAAGGGGATATCATTGAAAGACGTGAACTAGATGATCTCCTACTGTACGTGTAATTTTCAAATTCCCTATGGCGATTTCAGCGCTCAACGTGCAACGTTAAAGGCTAATGTGAGAATAAAGTTCGACGATACGTTTTAGATTTATTGTCGTCTTAGGGTCAATTCAGACCGCAACACGACGCGTAGATGCATTTCAACATTTATATGGATTAGAGATCGCCCAATGGTCGAAATTCGACCTTAAAATAAAAAAAAAATTAAAATTTCAACGCTTTTCTCATAGAGAAATATAAACATACACCGGATAGCTCTCTAGCTTTTCTATTGATATTCTATTGTCAAAATATTGACTTTATTATTTTTTAAATATACCTAATTCCTGCGACAGTCTCTTTGTCAGTATCTTTTTAATCAGATTAATAAAAGTCTGCTTCTATCTGCCCCTACCTGGTTGCCCATGATTATTATTAGTACATGAAGTGGCAATGCAAAGCATTATTGAATAAACTATTGAAAACTGCACTTTAATAACTTTCACAAGAACATACTACACATTGAATAATCAGGCGGCCTGTTCCAATTTCGAAATTCTCATATAAAAATGCATGGCATCGTCTCGTTACGTTTCAACGTGAATTGACCCTCAGGGTTGGGCACACTTAAATGAGCTGCGATAATAATATAATAGTAACCCATCCTAAAACCGATTACTTTGTTGAATTTTTTAGAACAACGTTAAACAATACCTATTAAATTATTTTGAAAGTTAAAAAATTTAACGAACAAAATACAGTTCACAATTTTAATAACCGTGACTTTTACTTTGCTCGTATTTTAATACTTTTTAAACATACACTTTTTACTTTGATGACATACGACATACTTTTGGTTGACTTGCCAACGAAAATGACATTCTTTTATATAATGTGAGGCAGTTCTTTCATTTCACGTGCCCGAGTATGTGAATTAAATTTTTCTACAAAGGCTTCACATACAAAGTTTCCTTTGATAATATTCTTACTTTAACTTTTTATATCATATCGTTTTTTTGAGTCGCAAAAATTTTGAAATTCAGCTGTCGTTCTTTATTATATATATTGTTTCATAAACTTAAAAAGTGGATTAAATCTGGTTGTTATTAAAATCCATACTTCCATACTTAATGTGTGTCTGTCTGTCTGTCTGTTACCTCTTCACGCCCAAACCGCTGGATCGATTTTGCTGAAATTTGGCATGGAGATACTTTGAGTCCCGAGAAAGGACATAGGATACTTTTTATCCCGAAAAAAATTTACGGTTCCCCCGCGATAAACGAGTTTTGGCGCAACGGAGTTGCGGGCGTCATCTAGTTTAAAATATTTAATAATATATTTTTTTTTTTTTTATGAAATAAGGGGGCAAACGAGCAAACGGGTCACCTGATGGAAAGCAACTTCCGTCGCCCATGGACACTCGCAGCATCAGAAGAGCTGCAAGTGCGTTGCCGACCTTTTAAGAGGGAATAGGGTAATAGGGGAGGGTAGGGAAGGGAAGGGAAGGGAATAGTTGAGGGTAGGGAAGGGAATAGGGTAGGGGTTAGGGGATTGGGCCTCCGGTAAACTCACTCACTCGGCGAAACACAGCGCAAGCGCTGTTTTACGCCGGTTTTCTGTGAGAACGTGGTATTTATCCGGTCGAGCCGGCCCATTCGGCCGAAGCATGGCTCTCCCACGTATAAACCACGTATTATGATCAATATTACAATTTTGTATCAATTGATTCCCGTTGCTTATTTATATTTTTACGAACTTTGCCTGTAATGATAGTTAGCAACAATTAAGCCTATTACGTAAAAACATAGTCGGCTTAAAAAAATTAAGCCTATCTTATATCTTTAAACGAGCAATTCCTGTATATCTATACATATAATAAAACTGTAGGAATGACAATTCTGTACATTAAAGATATCCAAAAAATAATAAGCGGGGGCTGTTACTACATCGCTATAGAAGCCAAAACTGTGGTTAGTTTTTTGTCTGTCTGTCTGTCTGTCTGTATGTTTGTTCCAGCATCACACGAAAACTACTGATCCGATTTGAATGCGGTTTTCGCAGATATATTTGTCTTCTCCCAACTTAACATCTGGTGTACAAAAATTTTTCCCCCCACCTCTCCAAGGGGTCAAAAGAGGGGGTAAGATTTTGTACCAAACTTTTTTCTTTAACACGAAAACTACTGATCCGATTTGAATACGGTTTTCGCAGATATATTTATCTTCTTCCAACTTAACATCTGGTGTATAAATTTTTCCCCCCCTTACCCCTCTAAGGGGACCAAAGAGGGGGTCAAATTTTCTATCAAACTATTTTCTTCAATGGACTAACTTCATATTATTAACTGTATTTTTCAATTTAACATCTGGTGCATAAAATTTTCCCCCCACCCCTTTAAGGGGGCCGAAGAGGGGGTCAGATATTGTATCAAACTTTTTTTAAACATGAAAACTACTGATCCGATTTGAATATGGTTTTCGCAGATATATTTGTCTTCTTCCAACTTCATATCTGGTGTATAAAATTTTTCCCCCCCAACCCTCAAAGGGGACCAAAGAGGGGGCAGATTTTGTATCAAACTTTTTTCTTGAATAAACTTACATCATATTATAAACTGTATTTTCCAATTTAATATCTGGTGTATAAAATTTTTCCCCTGACCCCTCTAAGGGGACAAGAGAGGGGGCAAGATTTTGTATAAAACTTTTTTCTTTAACACGAAAACTACTGATCCGATTTGAATACGGTTTTTGCAGATATATATGCCTTATTCACACTTAGCATCTTCGCCGCCCCAATCCCCCCCCCCCCCCCCCACCTGGTAATGTTGCCAAGCAAAAACATGTTGCGTCGTTAGTGTTGAGTTTTAATTCTCCGGACTTTGCCCCCGGCTGGTACTTGGGGTGTAACTGTGGGGGTAACCCCCCCCTCCTGGTAATGTTGCTAAGCAAAATGGTGTTGAGTCGTTAGTGTTGAGTTTTACTCCTTTTTTAAAATCAAAGTAAGTTATTTATTAAAAGTGAAATTAATCTAACCAAAACTAAACATGCAGATTTTGCGTGTTGTTTGATTAATATGCGGGAGGCTTTCCCCCTGCCCATACTTGGGGGGGCTGCGCCCCCCCAAACCCCGCTCCTGGTAATGTTGCTAAGCAAAATGGTGTTGCGTCGTTAGTGTTGAGTTTTACTCCTCCTTCTTTAGAATCAAAGTAAGTTACTTATTAAAAGTGAAATTAATCTAACCAAAACTAAACATGCAGATTTTGCGTGTCGTTTGATTGATATGTGGGAGGCTTTGCCCCTGCCCCTACTTGGGGGGGCTGCGCCCCCCCAAACCCCCCCCCCCCCACCTGGTAATGTTGCCAAGCAAAGACGTGTTGCATCGTTAGTGTTGAGTTTTAATTCTCCTTTAGGATCAAACAAAGTTATTTATTAAAAGTGAAATTAATCTAACCAAATTTTTACATACAGATTTTGAGTGTCGTTTGATTAACATGTGGGAGGCTTTGCCTCCGGCCGGTACTTGGGGGGGCTACGCCCCCTCATACCCCCCCCCCCCCCCTCCTGGTAATGTTGCCAAGCAAAAACATGTTGCGTCGTTAGTGTTGAGTTAATTCTTATTCCTTAGAAACAAACTAAGTTATTAATTAATAGTGAAACATACAGATTTCTAGTGTCATTTGATTAATATGAGGGAGGCTTTGCCTGGATATGGACAGACGGACAGGCTGATATTATATCTTTGTAATCGGGTTCCGTTTTTTACCATTTGAGTAAGGGACCATAAAAAGGAAAGAATTATCCATTTCCGTTATTATACTATGGTAACGCCTACGGGAAACAGCTATCCATACTAATATTATAAATGCGAAAGTGTATTCGTTTGTTTGTTTGTTTGTTTGTCTTTTCTTCGCAGCCTAACGAAGCAACCAATTGACTTGATTTTTGGCATCGACTTAGTTGAAAGGATAGAGAGTAACATAGGCTACTTTTGGTCTTGGAAAAACATCATGTTTCTAAAGGAGATTTGCAAGAATATTCGTATTGTACACGATTTTCGAATTCCACGTGAGCGAAGCCGCGGGCAAAAGCTAGTTATATAATATATATAATTGGAATCTCGGAATCGGCTCCAACGATTTTCATGAAATTTTGTATATAGGCGGTTTCGGGGGCGATAAATCGATCTAGCTGGGAATCATTTTTAGAAAATGTCACTGAATTCGTGTTTTATCGAATACCGAGCAAAGCTCGGTCAAATAGCTAGTTATGTTAATAGACACAAAATTTGTGTCTGTTCTTTTATAATAAATAAATAAATATTGCTGCAAAATCTTGATATTTTCCCTTCGAACTTTGGTTTGGAAATCTATTTAGCCTAATTGCCGATTTTCTCTCCGCTATCTTAAAACCTAATAAGCCTCGCTAAACGAAGCACTCCTTTATTTTTATCGAAAATGTATTAGAGAACGTTACGCTACGTTTTTGTCGACTCAGCCGTACTCGTAGTGACGTCGTTCTAGGTACAATACTGTCTACTTTTAAGTTAAAATTGTCGCTGATAATAGTTCGTCCCTAGTTAATGGATTTTCGAAAACACCAAACTGCTTGCATGTAGTTTTGTTACGAGTAAGCAGGCAACAAAGAAAATATGTTTTCAAAAGGAAAAAATGGTTTCCAAGAAAGCTTTAGGTTATCTGATAACTTTGACTGCAACATACTTTTTAAACTTACATAATAATAAGTAGTTTAATTGCTTTAATTATATTATTACCACACAACACAATTTTTCATCATATTATCGTAAATTAAATAAAATATACTTTAATGAAATATAAGCTTTATTAAGTCCATAGCTTAGTAAGAATTCTCTTAGGACTTTCTCGCTTCTATTTAGAACAATGTAAACAAGAATGGCGCTTGTAACTTCCTGAATATTAAGCTTTTTGGGTAAAGTCAGCTCGTTCATTAAATCGTTCCCATCCCTCTCAGCCCCGGACCCAATAATGGCTTGTATCTCCCAACTATGGGTCTTAAATGGCCAATTTACCCTTTCTTTATAGACCGGTATAAGGCTTAAAACTATGCACATATGACTTGCCCTAACTCAGAAATACAAAATTTTGTCATAAAAACTAATAGTTTTTCTCATTTTCTGTAGGTTTGAACTCAATGAAAAAGGAAGTTGTGACATCAGTCCAACTTTCATTACGATAAGTTTGATAAGGCGTTTAACCCATAAAGTTAATATACCTAGCGGAATATACCTAGCAACAATCTCGAGCTGTCAAACGAAACCGAAATTGGTTTCATCTGTGTGTAAAAATATATTGTGTACATATACACTTACACAAGCATGATTGAACATGATTTCTATGAGATTAAATTCTCAATGTGCGGTATAAGCCGACTGGGCGTCAAAAAAAAAAGAGTGCTGCTGTCATGTATCACACGTCTCTTTTTACCACGCAGTGTTACTGATAGTGACATCTCGCTTGCTCAGGCCTTTGTTTCTCTATTCCGCTAGGTATATTAACTTTATGGTTTAACCATAAGCGAAGTCACAAGTTACAAGGTTTGCAGTGCAATCTTATCTTGTAGTAACTTTTATTTTTATAAAATATTGGGTGTTGGTTAAAGCAAAATCCCATCTAACAATAAAGTTACTAGAAACTTAAATTTGAATATAAACATAGCACGATAATATTCCTCGTAAAGGAAAATTATCGTGCTACGTTCCTCCTAAAACATTATAAAATTGCTCAGTCTAGTAATTTGGCGAGGTTGAAAAAGATAGGGTCGTCGCTTTTTAATTTTTCCATCTCGAAATTGTTCCAAACCTACATTAAAATAATGAGGATTGCATTACTTTTCGCTCTTTTTACATCCACCCATAACGAATGAGGCTCAAGTTAGTTTACTTATATTATGAAATGTTTAATGTTAATCTTTTTAGACTTATACACTGTGCTTATACATACTTGTAAAAAGCTAATCGAAGTCCAAGATAAGAATAGTCCTCAAAAACCTTTAAAATAATATATTCATACTAGATGTCCCGCGCGGCTTCGCCCGCGTAAATTAGAAATTTTACAGAATCCGTAGGTACATTTTCCCATAAAAAATATTTCCCCCGTTTTTCCCACATTTTCCTGAGTTTCTTCTGTCGTATTAGTCTTAGAGTAATAATATAATATAACCTTCTCGATAAATGATGAGTCTTACTCGATAAATGATCTATCTAACACTGAGATAAGTTTTTAAATCGGACCTGTAGTTTCTGAGATTGACGCGTTCAAGCAAACATACTCTTCAGGTTTATAATATTAGGTAGATATAGATTTTTTTTAATTATCGCTTGACAAACTCGAGTCTCGATCTAAAAGACTATGAAATGGTATAATATGGTAGTGATGATGATGATGATGATGATGAAGAATGTAATTTGCATAGTAGCATATGCTTTCTGTTCTTAAAACAACGCCGAAACTCCCAAACTTGTATCTATAAAGAATCAGGAATTCTCTCAGCACCTTCCGAACCACGGTATACCAGGTATATCTCGGTGCAAAATCTTACTTGTTGGTAGCATATGCTTAGAATACTTCTCACGAAATCGAAGTCACCATATGTTTCCCTATAAGTTTTGAGGAGTTCCCTCGATTACTTATGGATCCTTCATCAGATCACCACTTTTCTGAATATAATACCAAATTGGGATGATACCCTATATACCAAAAGAAAAATTTTGAAAATCGGTTAACAAACGGCGGAGTAATCGTTGAATATAAGAAAACGAACATAACACCTCCCCCATTTTGAAAGTCGGTTAAAATTGTAGCCTATGTGTTATTTATTTAATATTTTAATCAGCACATGAATTGAATAACAAAATTTTTTTCAAATTAATCGTAGCACCATCTGTCAGGACAAACTAAAATTGAAATAGAATAATATTGAATGCGATGATAGCGCCGTCCGCCGGATCTAATGTAAAACATTCCAAAATCAACAACTCCTTATAAATAAGAAATTAATTGAAAAAACATTTTCCAGTAGACCAAACTGTAAATCTAAACCATTCTCGAATCTCCACGAACACACACAAAAAATTTCATCAAAATTGGTCCAGTCGTTTAGGAGGAGTTCAGTCACATACACACGCACACAAGAAATATATATATTAAGATTCAAAGGAGTTCTCCTTTTCATGTCATGCAAAATATTCTTGAGTGTGTATTTTCAAAATGGTTTACGAGTGGGCGAGAAGATGCATTTGCAATACAAATATAGGCTGGCGACGACGGACAGGAAATGAAATGAAGAAGTTCATACCGAGATCGCTTTTAGCGAATATATCTTGAGGTTTTTCATATTTTGCTACAGGATTTCTATCAATGTGGTAAAAATGAAAAATGAAAATACTATTTTTTTGTCAAATTATTGTTATTATTTTGTTTTGTTTTTGTTAAAAGTCATATAACAATAATATTTATTTTTTTATTTATATCATTTAACTAATATTTTTTATTAATAAAAAATTGTAATGGCTTTATTTACATGGGAAATTCTTGATTGCCTTTGATTGTTAATTAAAAAGTGAAAAATCGAAATTTTTCGGTAGGTAGTGTACACATTGTAGTGTGTGTATTAAAATTATGTACGATTAAAAGCATAATCTTAAAACGATATTGACTCTATGCACTCCTTCTCCATATAAACTGTAACTGTGCGAAATTTTATGCATATCTACGTTTCCCCATTTTTCGTAAAAACGAAAAATTCCAAAAGGGTTTTAAAGTTTTTCGCTTGCGTATTAATATAAACTGATAAGGATTGTTAGTATAGTTCCGGAAGGTACGACTCTTTTTAGGAAATTTTCTGCTCTTTAAGGATCTTTTTAACCCCCGACAAAAAAGAGGGGTGTTATAAGTTTGACGTGTCTGTCTGTCTGTCTGTCGGTCTGTCTGTGTGTGTCAGTCCGTCGCATCGTAGCATCCAAACGGGTGGACCGATTTTGATCTCTACCAACCTCATCATCATATGCTACCAACAAGTAAGATTTTGTACCAAGGTATACCATGGTTCGGAAGGTGCTGAGAGAACTCCTGATTCTTTATAGATACAAGTTTGGGAGTTTCGACGTTGTTTTAAGAAAGCATATGCTACTATGCAAATTACCTTCATCTTAATCATCATCACTACCATAAACCGTTACAGAACCATGTGTCGTCCCGTTTTGACCCTATTATTGGTATCTACTTTCCATAGTCTTTTATGATATATAATATATCACTTAAACCGCGGGTAACACCGCGAGGTACAGCTAGTTTATTATATAATGGTTCATTTGTATTTTTATACTCTTTAGATTGATATTCAATATTGACTTTTGATTAATGGAAAAGGCTTTTAGCTTATCAATACTATTTTATTTTTTCATTTGATAAAATAATAAGATGAAACCGGCCAAGTGCGAGTTGGACTCGCCCATGAAGGGTTCCGCAGCAACAATAAGGTTTATTTTTATGAAATTAAGAGGTTTCTGATTTATTTTCATATTTCAGTTGATTTAATGAAAGTTAAATTAAGGTTTACCATTTATGACGTATAAAAAAAACTACTGGCTAGATCTCGTTCGAACCAATTTTCTTTGGTAGTTTTTGTAGTAATGTACATCATATATTTTTTTAAGACTTATCATGCCCCTACTTTAGAAGCACCACTTTGGAAGAGTGTCTCTCGCAAACTATTTAGATTAGAAAAAAAAAAAATTAGAAACCTCAATATGATTTTTGAAGACCTATCCATAAATACCCCACACGCATAGGTTAGATAAAAAAAAAATTTTTGTTTCACTTGTATCTATGGGGACCCCTAAAATTTTTAATAATTTTTAAAAAAATGGTATCAAAATCTTAAAGCGGTTCACAAATTACATCTACTTACCAAGTTTCAATTAGCTCTTATAGTTTCGGAGAAAAATGGCTGTGACATACGGACGGACAGACAGACAGACAGACAGACAGACATGACGAATCTATAAGGGTTCCGTTTTTTACCATTTGGCTACGGAACCCTAAAAATACTCGTTAGTACCTATGTAGGTTTTAGTATATAATTATTTTAAAGATATTTTTACTGTAAGTGACTTTGTAAATCATAAGAGCAAACTGCAATATTTTATATTATGTTGAAAAGTATATAAAAAATACGTAAGGCTGCCGCGGTAAAGCGGCATTTTGCATAGCATTTTTTATCAGTACCGTGCCGAAGTCTGCCAACGTCGCACCGACCGCCGCGACGCGCCGGTCTGGCGAGCACCGCGCGCGACTTGTAGGTATGTGTGCGCCATAGTATCAATGCGTCGCCACGTAGCGCTCACAACAAAATCTCTGCCAGTTTTACTAGGCTGGTACCGCCGAGATTTTGTTGTGTGCCGTACGTGGCGACGCATTGATACTATGGCGCACACATACAAGCCGCGCGCGGTGCCTTTGTATGAAGATAACTTACTTCCCCTCTTTTTACTATGCTGATTGCTGACGAACTGAAACGACGTTAGACGAATGTTAGGTGTTTTTCGTTACGGAATTTCTTTATTCGGTCGCCGCGCTCAAAGCCCGCGATATAAGCTATGCAATAGTTTAAATTATCAATACTCACGTATCAATAAATAAATAATAATATTACTCTTCTGTCACCCACTCTAGGTTATATCGCATTTCGCAATATACTTAATATTTACACTAATAAATTAAGTGCACAATATTTACATACTGTTGTATGTATTACAGTTTTGCGAGGCAACATTCATTTGCAACATACGTACGCGGTGGCAAAGCTAAAATGGACTTAGAAATTGGAGGTCGGGTGCATAGACACGACAACTTTTTACCGAAGAAACAACAATTAATAGTAAATGGATTGAAACAAACGATTTATATTCAGTCATGTTTTGGTTACAGCCGATTATCTTTACTGAATCGTAACATTTGGCTACGCTTTCTTTCGTACTCGAACACAGTTTTGGTGCTTTTTAGCGCTGGCTACTTCTTACAGCACAGTGACTTAGAATCTGTTAGTTTAATCGTTTACAGATATAGTAGCACTTTTGCCTACATCGTGAGTGCCTTTAGCTGTTTCTTTTCGCAGAAAACACTACAAAGCTTTTTCGATAAACTGAGTAATTTCGAATCAGACAATAAGACCGATACAATACTAAACAGAAACATCAAGTTATTTAATATTTACTGTCTCGTTGCTTTGTTTGTGTTTTCGGTTTACGAAATTTTGTTATACTACTTCTCTGTCAGTGAGTACTTTGGCTTTGGCGCCCATTATTTTAGTTCATATCTATCTGGTTTAGGATTCCAGTTGGAAATTGTGTTTATAAATTCATTGCTTTATACCATATATCAAAGGATTAGAATATTTAATCATAATTTTAACAGTTTACTGTCTGATGTAAAGAAAAATTGTAAGGCGACGAGGAATATTTTGTTTATGTCTCGGCGTATCTCTAATCTTTATAGGCAATATGATCATTTGCATGACTGTTCCGAAATTTTAAATGACGCAGTAAGATTTACAGTAAGTTTTAAATTATTGGTATACTGTGTTATATTATAAAGTTATACTCGTTTTTTATTTCGTTTTAGTTTGTATAAATTAACTTTACAAAAAATTAAGATTTACCTTTGTAATGTATAATTGTATGTTGGTAAAAAACCAAACTTTCTGAAAAACAAATATATTTTTTTACAGATTTCAGTGATTCTCTTGATGCTGGTTGCTAGTACAATATTTATGTTGAAAGTACTAACTATTTTAGTGATAAACGTAAATTTTCATGTGGTAGGTAACAATATTTATGTTATTGATTATAATATCATACGATCTACCAAAATTGTTCACTTCATTTTTCTTTTCATACATTCGGCACTAATTATGTTTGAATTTGTATATTATACTAAGAATATGCTTTATTTAGATAGTTAGAGTGATTTTCTAATATCAACTCAAGATATAAAATGAAAATTGTTCTGATGTAATGACTTTTAAATTTTTAGATGATCAAATACTGCATAGTCATAGCTGTGGCACAAATATTGAAGAATGTATCCATCTTTACGATGATCAGTTTAATAACGCGTTTGACAACCAGCGAAGTAGCCTCCATACGTCGGCGAGTCAAAAAATTGCGGGACACCGAATGTTTGCGTAAGTGCTAAATAATTTTACTTCTAAACTTAATAAAGAGACTACCTTGTATCTTTACATAATAATAGATTTCTCAGCAACGGCTATATTTCTATGAAATTTAGTTTAATTTTGTTGTAAAACATGTTCTAAAACCCTTTCCTTTGTTTACTTTGAACAAACCTCGTACTTTATTTTTAACGCCAGCAAAATCTCTGTATTTATTACAGTAATTCCATGGTCTACTATTCAAACAGCATAATTACTGCAACCTAAAAATTTAAGAAATATCTTCCTTTGCTCAGTCTCGTTATTTCTCAATTGTAGATCGAAGCAACCGACGTCAATTGAAGGCTTTATTTCAATTAACCAAAGACAGACAATTCATCTACAAGTTATATGGCGATATAAAGTTAGACATGAACCTACCTTTGAAGTATGTTAATATTTGTATCACGTATCTCATCATGATTTTGCAATTCAATAAATTCATTAATTAAATCAAGCTTTTTTGCATTTATCAATGATGTTAAGTGCTATTTTGTGTGATTAAAGGTCTTCAATTTACCAAATAGAAAGGCGTAATCATAAGACGACTTTTTGACGTGGGAGAGCCATGCTTCGGCACGAATGGGCCGGATCGACCGGAGAGATACCACGTCCTCACAGAAAACCGGCGTGAAACAGCGCTTCCGCTGTGTTTCGCCGAGTAAGTGAGTTTACCGGAGGCCCAATCCCCTACCCTTTTCCTTTCCCTACCCTCCCCTATTTCCTCCCGTACCCTCCCCTATTCCCTTCCCTACCCTCCCCTATTACCCCTTAGAAGGCCGGCAACGCACCTGCAGCTCTTCTGATGCTGCGAGTGTCCATGGGCGACGGAAGTTGCTTTCCATCAGGTGACCCGTTTGCTCGTTTGCCCCCTTATTTCATAAAAAAAAAAAGATGGCTTCGAATGAAAAATATTATGATGGATAATATATAATGTACTAAAACTCGTTAATTTTGTTAATGGAAACACTGTTTTCTTTTGTTGGACTTACTGTTTATGAACAAACTTGCTGTATTGCGGTTAGCAGTATTTAATAAAATGCAATCCAATCATATAATACCTTCCGTAAAATGTAATAACTTTGTAAATGAGGATCAAAGCATATTGAAGGCCCTGAAACCAGCAATCTGCATGACCGTGTGCTTGGGATACTGTCGCTTGTTACTGATCGGCTGTCACAAATACGTTTGTCTCCTCGCTAACCTAAACTGCGCTTTCCTATACTTTATTTGTGTCTGGTTTTTAAAACTGATCTTCGCTTTGGTCAGTATCATTGTGTACAAATATGCCATTCTACCTGCTTACATTATTACCAGTTTAATTTGCTCCTAACCACGAGTAAAGCGACTTACGAGTCGTTTTTTAAAAACGTTAAAATTTTTGACCAAAATAATAGTCTGAAAGAAAGTTCAACGAGGTCTTTAAAAGTCTTCAACATTTTGTCGACCTCCGTCGCAGCCATATTTATTTTACTGGACGTTGGTGTGTACGCGATAGGACTCCGACCATATTTCGGAGTCGATGAGGAGTTTTACGTGCGTTACATATTGTTTGGACACGATTTGGAACTCGTGTTTCTAAATACTATCCTGTATTTAATACATCAAAGAGTTAAAATGAAAGGTCAGAAACCGTCTCGAGCACGTTAGTCCGCCGGAGGGAAGAAGTTTCCTAGTACATTATCAGAATTTTAAGAAAATGTCGGAGAACATTTCTTTTATATATAAACACTATGACCACTTGCACAGGTGTTCGGAGGATTTAAATAATATCATCAAAGTATCGGTAAGCAATTTTATTAAATGCTGTTATTGATATTATGATGCTAAAAGTAATATAGTTCATCACATAACACGTACGTGAATTCAAAATTCAAGTCATGATAATTATTATATTTTCAGGTTACGGTGACGCTCGTAGCGAATTAAATATTCTTATAAAAACGTTTATTGTCTTTGTCCTGAACTTCAGCTATAATAGTGAGGTAAGCAATAATATCTATAATATTAATACGCGAACGAAAAACTTTGTAACCCTTTTTACGAAAAATGTGGAAACGTAGGTGAATGAAATTTTGCACAGTTATAGTTTATATGGTGAAGGTGTGCATCGAGCTAATATTATTTCGAAATTATGCTTTTATCATACATTTTTTTAACAAATAAAACATTACACACACTACAACACACAAACTGGGAAAAATGACAGATTTTTGAGTGACAAGCCTATACATACGAATTATATGACTCTTTTATTTATGGTTGAAATCTGTTGACAACAAGGTGACAAATTAAAAATTGATTGTAGTTTTTTTATTGAATCTTAGATACTATTAGACAATGCACATGGCCAGTCTGAGATCAGCTAAGTCCCAGAGACAAGAGTTGAAAAAAATATGATAAAGTCAATATTTTTTTACAAAATATAGGTAGTAGTCCTAATGTCGTTGTAACTAAGGTCGAATTTCGACCATTGGGCGATCTCTAGTCTATATATTAATACGTGAGCCAAAAACTTTGTATCCCTTTTGACGAAAATGGGGAAACGTAGGTGAATGAAATTTTGCACAGTTATAGTTTATATGGTGAAGGAGTGCATCGAGCTAATATTATTTTGAAATTATGCTTTTATCATACATTTTTTTAACAAATAAAACATTACACACACAACAACATACACACTAGGAAAAATGACAGATTTTTGAGTGACAAGCCTATACATACGAATTATACTCTTTTATTTATGGTTGAAGTCTGTTGACAACAAGGTAACAAATTGAAAATGGATTATAGTTTTTTTTATTGAATCTAAGATACTATTAGACAATGCTTACACGGCCAGTCTGAGATCAGCTGAGTCCCAGAGACAAGAGTTGAAAAAAATATGATGAAGTCAATATTTTTACTCCTAATGTCGTTGAAACTAAGGTCGAATTTCGACCATTGGGCGATCTCTAGTTTTGTTAAATAAATATTTTGCACACTTGCAATACAAGCTCTGACACGACTGCTGTTGCAACCAAGTTGCAACTTGACACCCACCATATCGGAGGGCAAGTGCATTGCCTGCAGACTCATTGTAATGTAAAAACGGTATTTTCTTGATATTGTAAAAGTTTTTGTAACTAAAAACTAAAGTATTTTTTGTGTTTGTAGTTATCGACGTATTGAAATATGCAGCAGTCTTGGTGTTCAACCGATGTTTGAAGTACAACGCAATTTTAGTAATTCTCTGTGTGAGGACACGTTTGACCACCAGTGAGGTGTTTACGTGTAGAGTCATACAGAAAATGACAAACATACCTGGATGAGGTATGTTTATATAAGCATCTGCATAACATACCTTGTTATTGTTAAACAGTTCGATAAGTTCATAACATATGCAATAACTTCAAAAACATTATGATTAAATTAAAAACTTGGTAAGTTAAAAAATAGCTAACTAAATTGTATTTTATTGTTTGATCGTTTACGTATTGTCTCAGACTCAGTACAGTCCACCTGTGACCATGTTGCGATGGAAAATCGAAACAATACGTGTAACACTCCCGTAAAGCTAAAAACTCTTTTTAATCTCTCTTATATTTTAATAAGCGATGATATTTTATATTTTAATAAGCGATGATATTATTTTAATTTATTCTATATCATTAAAAAAAGAACTGCTGATAAGCAGGACTTAATGCTAACGTACCAAAAATATTAAAGTCAGGTACCTACCAATATTATTTTATTACCCATTCATCGATTTGGGCCATTTAGTTATGTCCTCACTAGATGACGCTCGCAACTCCGTTGCGCCAAAATTAGTTTATCGCGTGGGAACCGTACATTTTTCCGGGATAAAAAGTATCATATGTCCTTTCCCGAGACTCAAAGCATCTCTACACCCAGCAAAATCGGTTCAGCAGTTTGGACGTGAAGAGGTAACAGACAGACAGTCAGACAGACACACTTTCGCATTTTTAATATTAAGTATAGAAGTATGGATATGGATATTTCAACTGATATGATGATGCGTCGGTTCGATTCCACACATCCGAAAACTGTTTCGTTGACATAAACGCATCAAATTGGAGATACTACTGTACCGCCTGATAAAGTTTAACAAGTTATAGGACGAAATATTGTTGCACGATCGGCAAGAGTATTTGTATACATGCCACAATAAGGGAGATCGCAGACGACATATTTACATTGTAAATTTTATTTTTTTAAAAGACAAATTATCCACTTTTTTACTAAAAAGTGGCCTCGTGCGAGTTTCTTACGCCGATTCTTGTCGCCGGGTTAGTTCCCGAACCGGTGGTAGGCAACATGTAGTTCAACGTTCTGAAAATATTTGATTCAAATTTATTAAGATACAAAACAATTTTTATTTTTATTTATTTACATACTTTTTGTGCGATCGAGTCTGCGGCGCCCATGCCGACTCGATCTGGACTCGATCGCACAAAAAGTCTGTCGTTTGCGATCTCCCTAAAGTCACAAAAAATGATCAACTAACTCTTTGACCATTTACCATGTACAATGTATATATTGTAAAGTAATTAGTGCAGATCAATATGTAAATAATAATAAAATTAGCAATTTTAATGTAACAGTCTTATAATGTTGTCAATTAGAGTATAGAGTATGCTATAATTTAAACCTTGAGGAAAGTCACAAAATGCCATACAAACCACAATCGATTTGAATTTTGTGACCCGCCTTTTATACCACAATTAGTTTTAAGTGCCACGTTTTTAAAAGCTAATTGTAATTGACGCAATCAAATAAAATATTCAGAAGTCTAATCAATCATCAATTAATTTCGTATTTTGACTGGTATCAGTTGTAGGGAAACATCGGTCGCGCCAGAGCTATGACATACTTTGAAATGCGAGAAAATAAAGTAACACCAAATAATATTCCAGTCCAAAAAAAGAATAATTTCATTGTAGACGGTCAGATACCAAAGAAAATACAATATTTGATTAAATTCGAAACTCTGTTCGGTATAAATAGGCTCAGATTAGTCTGTAAAAGCAAATTCATTCTCGGACTGTGCTACGCGTACACAGTTTGCGTTGTCATACTCACTGTATATTTTAGAATTTTTATAAACTCGTACAGCGCTACGCAGATCGTGTTCAATATAACGGTAGCATTGGAATATCTGGTGCTAAGTTTTACGAGTGTATCAAGAAGCCAATTGTTTGCGGAGTTGTTCGACGACGGCCGGGCTTCAGACGTATCGAGTTCGAAACACCGCTACTTATTCTGTTTCCTGGCAATATTTTGTTACGACATATTCGAGTTCGTTTTCGACGATGCATATTTTGACGAGCCGAGCCCGGGGTACGGGGCGAGGGGTGCGATTTTCGTGTCTCTATTCACTCACGACCTGGAGACGTTATTTTTTTGTTCGTCCCTCGCATTGATACTGAGGAGAGTGGAGCTGCTGAGGGAACGAGTATCGAGGATTTTTATTTTAAACGAGCAGGCTTTTTTGTCGGAGGGAAGTAATTTGTCGGGCGAAATGTTCAGCGCCACGGCCTCGTTCTACAAGGAATACGAATTAATACACAAGTGCTCCAAGCATTTGAATAAACTTATCGGTTTTCCGGTATGTATCGTAATTTTTATATTGCATTTAGTAAATTTTTGTTGTACATATTTTGAAGTTCTTCGTTCTATTTCAGATTTTGATAATGTTATTGTCATCTGGTATGTGCACGGTGTTGATAATGAAGACTGTGGTGCAATATTTTAATTCAAATGCTTTGGTAAGTTTTAGATAACAGTTAACCCAAAGTAAATTTTGATAACAAAAAATAATTATGCCAAATGAAATTATAATTTATGAAATAACAATAAATTAAATATATAAAGTTATAATTTAAATGCTTATCTTAATCTTATCTTAATCTTAATCTTAATCTTAATATATATATTTCTTGTGTGCGTGTGTATGTGACTGAACTCCTCCTAAACGACTGGACCAATTTTGATGAAATTTTTTGTGTGTGTTCGTGGAGATTCGAGAATGGTTTAGATTTACAGTTTGGTCTACTGGAAAATGTTTTTTCAATTAATTTCTTATTTATAAGGAGTTGTTGATTTTGGAATGTTTTACATTAGATCCGGCGGACGGCGCTATCATCGCATTCAATATTATTCTATTTCAATTTTAGTTTGTCCTGACAGATGGTGCTACGATTAATTTGAAAAAAATTTTGTTATTCAATTCATGTGCTGATTAAAATATTAAATAAATAACACATAGGCTACAATTTTAACCGACTTTCAAAATGGGGGAGGTGTTATGTTCGTTTTCTTATATTCAACGATTACTCCGCCGTTTGTTAACCGATTTTCAAAATTTTTCTTTTGGTATATAGGGTATCATCCCAATTTGGTATTATATTCAGAAAAGTGGTGATCTGATGAAGGATCCATAAGTAATCGAGGGAACTCCTCAAAACTTATAGGGAAACGTGTGGTGACTTCGGTTTCGTGAGAAGTATTCTAAGCATATGCTACCAACAAGTAAGATTTTGCACCGAGATATACCTGGTATACCGTGGTTCGGAAGGTGCTGAGAGAATTCCTGATTCTTTATAGATACAAGTTTGGGAGTTTCGGCGTTGTTTTAAGAACAGAAAGCATATGCTACTATGCAAATTACATTCTTCATCATCATCATCATCATCATCACTACCATATTATACCATTTCATAGTCTTTTAGATCGAGACTCGAGTTTGTCAAGCGATAATTAAAAAAAATCTATATCTACCTAATATTATAAACCTGAAGAGTATGTTTGCTTGAACGCGTCAATCTCAGAAACTACAGGTCCGATTTAAAAACTTATCTCAGTGTTAGATAGATCATTTATCGAGTAAGACTCATCATTTATCGAGAAGGTTATATTATATTATTACTCTAAGACTAATACGACAGAAGAAACTCAGGAAAATGTGGGAAAAACGGGGGAAATATTTTTTATGGGAAAATGTACCTACGGATTCTGTAAAATTTCTAATTTACGCGGGCGAAGCCGCGCGGGACATCTAGTATATATATATATTTCTTGTGTGCGTGTGTATGTGACTGAACTCCTCCTAAACGACTGGACCAATTTTGATGAAATTTTTTGTGTGTGTTCGTGGAGATTCGAGAATGGTTTAGATTTACAGTTTGGTCTACTGGAAAATGTTTTTTCAATTAATTTCTTATTTATAAGGAGTTGTTGATTTTGGAATGTTTTACATTAGATCCGGCGGACGGCGCTATCATCGCATTCAATATTATTCTATTTCAATTTTAGTTTGTCCTGACAGATTTTTTTTTGTTATTCAATTCATGTGCTGATTAAAATATTAAATAAATAACACATAGGCTACAATTTTAACCGACTTTCAAAATGGGGGAGGTGTTATGTTCGTTTTCTTATATTCAACGATTACTCCGCCGTTTGTTAACCGATTTTCAAAATTTTTCTTTTGGTATATAGGGTATCATCCCAATTTGGTATTATATTCAGAAAAGTGGTGATCTGATGAAGGATCCATAAGTAATCGAGGGAACTCCTCAAAACTTATAGGGAAACATATGGTGACTTCGGTTTCGTGAGAAGTATTCTAAGCATATGCTACCAACAAGTAAGATTTTGCACCGAGATATACCTGGTATACCGTGGTTCGGAAGGTGCTGAGAGAATTCCTGATTCTTTATAGATACAAGTTTGGGAGTTTCGGCGTTGTTTTAAGAACAGAAAGCATATGCTACTATGCAAATTACATTCTTCATCATCATCATCATCATCATCACTACCATATTATACCATTTCATAGTCTTTTAGATCGAGACTCGAGTTTGTCAAGCGATAATTAAAAAAAATCTATATCTACCTAATATTATAAACCTGAAGAGTATGTTTGCTTGAACGCGTCAATCTCAGAAACTACAGGTCCGATTTAAAAACTTATCTCAGTGTTAGATAGATCATTTATCGAGTAAGACTCATCATTTATCGAGAAGGTTATATTATATTATTACTCTAAGACTAATACGACAGAAGAAACTCAGGAAAATGTGAGAAAAACGGGGGATATATTTTTTATGGGAAAATGTACCTACGGATTCTGTAAAATTTCTAATTTACGCGGGCGAAGCCGCGCGGGACATCTAGTAATTTCATATATTATGAAAGTACTATCAGAGAAATTGATTAATAGGCAGATGGTGGACCTACGTAATTTGGTCGCGTTATGTCAAACCGTTTCGACCTTATTTTCCTGTTCTGAGGTGTCGACAGATCACACAACTAACATTGGACTGACGTAATCCCACCAAAATATGACGTAGATCCGTCAACTGCCTATTTGAATCAATTTCTTCGATGGTACCTATTTGTATAGGTACTATATACCCAATAACGAAGCAAACGGGTGAAAAGTTCAACGGGTCCTTTTATTTTCCTGCGAAACTTTATCGCGAGACCTGATAATGGGTCCTAATTTAATCTGGATGGGACAAAGTTTTCTGTTATCTATTTACAAGGCCGTTACTTTCAATTTTGCCTTCGCGTTTATCTTTAGTCTTGTGATATTTTTAACGTTTATATCGTTTAGATTTTAGAATATAAAAAAGGAAGCGTCGAAATACTTAGTCAATGATATTATGACTGGATACTTGTAGGTATGTTACGTAACATTTTTAATTGTGCAATCCAGAAATATGAGAAGGCTATTTGTTATTATTAATAGTTAGTATTTCTCTTGTTAGAGATTAGAAAAGTTTATTAGAATTTATTTATTTATTGAAAATGATTTTTTTTCTGTGAGGAGTTGCTGGTGTCATCTAGTATAGGCCTCTTGGATAACTCTAGTGGCGCGGCGTGTGGCAGATTGAGGCAACACGTGGGTGTCAGAGTGTGATCAGCTGTGAAATACGGTTTACTAGTTAAGAATGAAAACACGTTGAAAACGTTAAAAAGTGCTATGAAAAAGTACTGTTGTGTTGTAGGGTTCAAATATTCCCAATCTCGGAATCGTGAATTAATTTTTTATTCGTTTCTGAGACGGAATTGGGAAACGTATCGAAATCAACATGCCGATTATTAATCATGCTTAAATCTAAATCTCGCATGAATATTTCTAAAATATCACGTGCAAGTTATTTTTAATATCATTGTTTTATGTATAATAATATATTGTAATTGAAAAAACGATATAAATATAATTATTGTCGGTTCAATATTTATTACTAATTCCTTTAATATTCACTTTCGCATTTATAATATTATTATCATACTAATATACTAATATTAATGATATTACTAATTTACTAATAATATTATAAGTGCGAAAGTGTGTATGTCTGTTACCTCTTAACGCCTAAACTGCTGAACAGATTTTGCTGAAATTTGGCATGGATAACTCTATGGAGTTAGTTATCCATGCCAAATTACTGCTTTTCCGCGTAGTACTGATTTTCCGCGGAAAAAGTCTGCGCAAATATTATGAAGTCCACAATTAATAATAATTTGACTCATTACTTTTTATTGTGCTAAAAATATAAACAATTACCAAAAAAGTGCAGTGACTTGTATGAGAATCATATGAGAAAAGCGCCCGTGAGTTTCCGCCGTCAACCGACCCGCGGCGTTGCCGTAGCTTAGCAACGATATCCAAGAGGCCTATACAGTGTAATTTAAATTTTTCACTCTTTTTAATTTTACTTATACTATAATATTTCAGGAGCATTACAACGTTATGGTGGTGGGTATAGCTCGATGTCTGAAGTACATATTTCTGATCGTGGCGCTGTGTTTCTTTTCCACAATAACAGTAAACCAAGTTGAGGATTTACAAGTTATTTTACAAGAAACTTTGAACACACAGGAGCTAAGTAAGTATTTTCCTAATGCTAAGTACTCACATATGGTTTTGATCGATAGTTTAAACTTTCGCGGTTGTTTGCGGCTCCCACTGCACCGCCCGCAGCCTCGGCGGTTTGCGCCCGCGCTCTCTGCGATAGTTTAGCGGGCGATCGCAGTAGCCGTAGTAGGGAGCGAACTCACGGCGCGGTTTTTTCGGCGCGGACTGCGGGCCCGCACAAATCAGCGGTCTCGTGAGTTCTGAAATAATACCGCTCATTTTCGCGGGCCCGCAACCGCGGCGGGCGCGGGAAAAAACTGCGCCGTGAGTTCGCTACCTAAATCGAGTAATAATTATTGTGTGGGCCGCAGAACTGACAGCTCCTGACAGCTCGAAGGCTCGCATCGAGCCGCTCCAAGGATTGATGGAACCGGATGGAGCCGGATTGATGGAATGAAATATATCGATTTAGAATAAAACTATCGAGCAATGCTAAATGTGTGGACGAAAGCCCGAGCCGCGGGTTTTGCTCGTCGTTATTGCTCGACGAGCAAAACCGTATTGAGTACTTAGCATAATAAAGTATTAATAAAGTATTTCAACATTTTGTAAAAATAAAGAATTTTATATATTTAAACGAGCAATTCTTGTATATTTATATATATATATATATATATATATATATATATATATATATATATATATATATATATATATATATATATATATATATTATACATATAATTGGAATCTCGGAATCGGTTTTCGTGAAACGATTTTCATGAAATTTAGTATACAGGGGGTTTCTGGGGCGATAAATCGATCTAGCTAGGAATCATTTTTAGAAAATGTAATTTTATTCGTGTTTTATCGAATACCGAGCAAAGCTCGGTCAAATAGCTAGTATTATAAAATATGTGAAAGTGTGTCTGCCTGTCTGTCTATTGTCTGTATATTATGATTTTGTTGTGTATGGAGATACTTTTTATCCCGGAAAAATGTACGGTTCACGCGCGATTAACTAATTTTGGCGCAACGGGGTTACGGCCTGTCAACTAGTATTCAATAAATTGTAAATGAAAATATTTGTGGTCTCATCACGAGAAACAAATTCGAAAATGACAGAGTCGTTAGGGACTAGAAGACTACATTGTATAAAATTAGTTTCCAATTGGTTGGTTACAACCACAGATATAGATCAAGATAGATACCGCAAGTGTATGTACTTCGCGTGCCATATCGCGTCCCCAAACGACGAGCAATGCTCATCTTTCGAAAATATTTTCTATTAGTCTGCTATCGGAATCGGACGTCAGTCGGAATTTAAAAATTGCCTAAATGCCTAAAAGTTTATAAAAACGTTTATATCATCGGTACGTAGGTACGTGGGAGAGCCATGCTTCGGCACGAATGGGCCGGCACGACCGGAGAAATACCACGTTCTCACAGGAAACCGGCGTGAAACAGCGCTTGCGCTGTGTTTCGCCGAGTGAGTGAGTTTACCGGAGGCCCAATCCCCTACCCTTTTCCCTTCCCTACCCTCCCCTTTTCCCTTCCCTTCCCTACCCTACCCTCCCCTATTACCCTATTCCCTCTTAAAAGGCCGGCAACGCACCTGCAGCTCTTCTGATGCTGCGAGTGTCCATGGGCGACGGAAGTTGCTTTCCTTCAGGTGACCCGTTTGCTCGTTTGCCCCCTTATTTCATAAAAAAAAAAGTAAAAAGTGACACGCTCGTTTTCATACAAATGGGGCGACATGCGGTATCTATCTTGATGTATGTCTGTGGTTATAACCTTCATACTGTGGTTGGATTTGAAAATTGTACAATTAAATGTTATAAAATATAATATGGCCTAAAGAAATTGTTTTGAATGTTATCGGTTAAAAAACATTACATTATAATTTATATACTTACTTAGTGTATTATACTATGTTCCAAAACGTTTTAGTGGATTGCGCGACATATTATATTAATTGATATTAAGACTCAAAACATGAATATTGGTAGCTACATTCAAGAATATCCTAAAGCATAACTTTTTAAGCCACTACTAGAAATTTATGGAGATGATGTAATATGATTTTGTATTCATTTTGAATTTCAGGTAAAATGGAGCGGCGTAACATAAAGGCGTTTCTTCAGTTGACCAAAGACAATCAGATAGTGTACCTCCTGGGGGGAGTCGTCAAGATGAACATGGCTTTACCGCTCAACTACTGCAGTATATGTACCACTTACCTCCTCATTGTCATACAGTTCTCCAAATTCCTCGACTAGTAAAATGATATATACTTTTTAAATTATTTATTTATTATTAGAAACACAGTTTTTTTTTACAACATAAAATAGTGCGCCATAAACCGGATCAGTTTATCTGGGCACTGTATCGCATAAAACATACGATTTGCTTTTTTGGATACAAAATTGTACTAAATGAAACATAATAACAAAATTAATTAACAAAACAAATTGAGACTACGTTGTGAAATTACTAAGTAATTATATGTTACATAAATTAATATAACTTTCGGTGTCAAGAATAGGACATAATAATATTAGGTCTTGAAACCTTCTGTTCCAGCCAAACTCAAACCTCCACTATGGACAAGTATACGTGTCTCATCTAAGTACTATATAAATATTATGTATTAAAAATACTTGTAAATATTGAATTAAAAATACGTGTGACACTCGGGGACTGCCGCGGTAAAGCTTAGCATTTTTTATAATCTTATACATTTATAATACGCATACGTCTAGTCACACGCACACAAACACCGTGCCGAAGTCTGATAACGCCACACCACTTAACTGGTTGGAGTGAGGGTGTTATGTTTTTTCGTTACGGGATAAGCCCGCAATAAAAGCTATGTAATTAAAAAAATATTAACATTACTTTCGTTTAATAATTGACATTCAATATTTCTAATATTATGTCGATCGAATATTTTCATTTCTATAAAATATTAAAATTTATAACGTTATTTTAAAATAAATAATGTATTCAATAAATATTATTTTAAATATAAAATATTATATGAATATCGAAATGGGGTTTTTCTTTCGCATAACTTCTTAGAAGTCTTTCAACAACATCACCTTTTAAAACTTAAAATTTTGAACTAGATTTCGATAAGATTGAAATTTTATAGTACAAGAAATTTGGAGTGTACCATCTTCTTTATAATAAACCCCCGTTTTCTTGGAAGTAAATCATGTTATACTAAATTTGGTTTGGTTTTATGAGAGAGAGGGATGTGTTTTATGCCTCGGCGCGGTCATTATGGACGCAGAATGCTTTCAATTACCTTCTAGTTATCTTTGCTAATCGTAAAATGTCGTCAGCATGGAGTGATAAAAATTCGAGGAAATATCACCAGGTTTCGGCGGTATTAAGGATTTATGATCTAATCTAGTTAAAAATCTTTTTATGCGTTACCATAACTTGGGGCATGTCTTGGGCGTTTTAAATATCAAAATGCGCTTCTAAAGTTTAATAACATTTTTTATTTAACCAAAGATTACGGTGGCATACTTCAATCACATTTCACAACTTTTATTATGTTATGCGGGCTCTACATCCGCGGTGCGAATTGCGGCCGCGATTCACGGATGCTACGCGCCGTGAACACGATGCGTACAAATACGAAGCCGCAAAGCGCGAACGCGAAGCCGTGAAACCCTCACACTCGCGGTTCGCGGCCATCACGGGATTTCAAGTGTAGAGCTCGCATTATATGTGCATGTTGTGTTCACTCTTTAGAGATATACATTCTCTAGTATTATTAATTTTATATTCTATTATATTTTATAACTACATGTATTGTGAATTGTATCTTGTTGTGTGAACCTAATAAAAGAAAAACATAATAAGTTGAAAATTGTGCTTGGCGTTATAGGCCTCTTGGATATCGTTGCTAAGCTACGCCAACGCCGCGGGTCGGATGACGGCGGAAACTCACGGGCGCTTTTCTCGTATGATTCTCATACAAGTCACTGCACTTTTTTGGTAATTGTTTATATTTTTAGCACAATAAAAAGTAATAAGCCAAATTATTATTGATTGTGGACTTCATAATATTCCCGCAGACTTTTTCCGCGGAAAATCAGTACTTATCAAAAGCTATATTTACTTAAATATACACGATCATGAAATATTCTTTCAAATTCATTGAATATGATTTTTTACTTTGTATTTGTAATAACTAAGAAGATGATCTTACAAATAAATAATATTTGTAAGATCATCTTCTTAGTTATTAATTATTACTAAAAACAGGTTGTTTACCTAATAAAAAATTATAGAGCACAAACTAATTCTAAAGCAATCATGTTCATGAAGTCTTCGAAATCCATGATAATGGAGAACGAATCATCCGTGTAAAAGTAATACCACAGACCAGAGTAGGTAATCGACTGTACGACGTGAAAGTGGAGCTATGTATTGAATAATCTAAACAAATATATTTCAGCAACTTTTCAACCATACATGCAAAATAAAAATGGAAAATGTAGATGTATTTCATTATCAAATAAATTTTTCTTTGATTTTTATGATTAATATGTAATATAATGAATTTACTAGATGACGCCCATAACTCTTGCACAACGGAGTAACCGCGCGGGATTCGGGAACCGTACATTTTCCCGAGACAAAAAGTATCCTATGTCCAGTGGCGTAAATATAGGGCTGGCAAAATGCCACGGGCCCCGACACAAATGGGCAAAATTTTTTAAGTAAGTACATAATATTGATTATTATAAACGTGACGATTTTTACTGATAGAGCCCCATCAATTTGCCACGGGCCCCGGATCTTATAGTTACGCCACTGTCTATGTCCTTTTTCGGGACTCTTAAGAATATATTATGGAGTTATCCATGCCAAATTTCAGCAAAATCTGTTTAGCTGTTTAGGCATTAAGAGGTAACAGACAGACACACTTTCGCACTTATAATATTATTAGTAATATCAGTAATTAGTATATTAGTATGATAATAATATAAATGCGAAAGTGAATATTGAAGGAATTAGTAATAAATATTGAACCGACAATTATAATTTTATTTATTTGGTTTTTTCAATTACAATATATTATTATACATACAACAATGATATTAAAAATTACTTGCACCTGATATTTTAGAAATATTCATGCGAGATTTAGATTTAAGCATGATTAATAATCGGCATGTTGATTTCGATACGTTTCCCAATTCCGTCTCAGAAACGAATAAAACGTTAATTCACGAATCCGAGATTGGGAATTTTTGCACCCTACAACACAACAGTACCTCGTACCGCCCATATTTTCCTTATTCAGGGCACTTTTTAACGTTTTCAACGTGTTTTCATTTTTAACTAGTAAACCGTATTTCACAGCTGATCGCACTCTGACACCCACGTGTTGCCTGAATCTGCCACTCGCCGCGCCACGAGAGATATCCAAGAGGCCTATGGCTTCACTGATTTTTATTTGTCATTCACAGTACATGACGTGATTTCTGTGATGGTAAGTATAATATTGGGAATGACGCTAATTAATTATGTTTTTTTGATCAAAATATTATGTTCCTACGTCTCGTTGATACACAAGACGCATCTTATATCAGTTACTCTAAATATTCAGATGCTTAGTTTTTACAGCATAAGGAATGTAACAAAAAATATCCATAAAATCTGTGCACGTCTCGACCCAAACGGTTTTGCTCGGGTTGCTTACCCGACGCCATATGGGCGGGCAACACGTGTCCTGACTCAAAATACTCGCTGTTGAACTTAATGTACCTTTAATAAAGCAATAAATATTAAAATAAAGGAAACCGGACTAAATATGCACGGTCAGATTTAACCTTAATGCCGCAAAGGGTTATAATTCTGACTGGACGGTAATTGCAAAATTCCGTACACAAACACCTATTGCAAATAATATTCTAGCCACTGGTTGAAACTAATAATATTACGAGAATGTCATGAAATTTAGAATAAATTATAAAAGAATCAGAAGTTATGGTAACTAATTATAAATAATCTGAAATCTTACTTAATGTTGATTGTATATAATACTAGCTGTCCCGGTGAACTTCGTGTCACTTTAAAACCTTCCCTGGACTTCTACGAATATTTTAAGACTAAAATTAGCCCAACCTGTTCAGCTGTTTTCGAGTTTTAGCGTTACTAACATAATTGAAAATCCATTTTTATATATTTGACTTTTAAGTATTATCACAAATCTTTTGAATGGGAGTATAGAAAAGTGTTGTTTTTAGACTTTTTCAGGAAATAAAAAAAAATCTTTTTTAGAATTTTTCTCTCCGTAAGAACCATCCTCGTACTTCAAGGAATATTTAAAAAAAAGAATTTGCGAAATCGGTCCAACCGTTCTCGAGTTTTGCGCTTAGCAACACATTCAGCGACTCATTTTTATATTATAGATATTAAAATATTTGAGTCGCATTGAGACAGTAAGCTTTAAAAGGTACAAAAAACCTAAATAAGAAACATGTTAATGATACTCGTACCAACACTTAAGTACGCTAGAAAAAATATACCTATTGAATATCTCAATTTAGTTAAAAAGGCTTGACATCCACCCTCTTTTCTGAGTGTTAAGATGTTGAATCCGAAAGTTTATTTTACTTAAAGTGAAGCTTTTAAACGTAGTTTAAACTATTTGTCCGGTAAACCGTCCCTGGAGGTCGCAGCGAGTCGACGACTTATTTAATTTTATTAAACGTAAGGTCATTTTTTTTCAGTACACAGATGTCAAATATCTTGATTTTTTAAGGGTGGGTTGCACCAGAGGCTTTGTTATAGTTAAGGTTAAGGTGATCGTCAAATATGACGTCCATTATGGACTATTACTAGGGATTTGACAGTTCATTTGACATTTCTTTATGGTTAAAATTAAATTTAGGTATAGTTAAAGTAAGTTGGTGCAACCCACCCTTAATGTTGTTAGAATAATTTAAAATATGTAACCATATTAATATGAACTAGAGATCGCCCAATGGTCGAAATTCGACCTTACCTGCAACGACATTAGGACTACCTACTACCTATATTTTGTAAAAAATATTGACTTCATCATAGTTTTATTCAATTCTTGTCTCTGGGACTCAGCTGATCTCAGACTGGCCGTTTAAGCATTGTCTAATTACTATCTAAAATTAAATAAAAAAAACAATAATCCATTTTCAATTTGTCAACTTGTTGTCAACAGAATTCAATCATAAATAAAAGAGTATAATTCGTATGTATAGGCTTGTCACTCAAAAATCTGTCATTTTTCCTAGTAGTAGTGTCGTAGTGTGTGTAACGTTTTATTTGTTAAAAATATATATGATAAAAGCATAATTTTAAAATAATATTAGCTCGATGCACTCCTTCACCATATAAACTATAACTGTGCGAAATTTCATGCACCTACGTTTCCCCATTTTTCGTAAAAAGGGTTACAAAGTTTTTCTCTCACGTATTAATATATAGATACTCACAATAGGCGTTCGTCTCTGATTATTATTATTCAGATTTATAGAGAATTGAAAAACACTTTGACTTTTTCAAACATGCAACGTTTTCAAAGGGCATTTTCAAATATCCCGTAAAAAAAGTGTATGTGATTACAAGTACTCGTACAAACTCGAAGTTATTTAAAAATATTAACTTAAAAATAAAAACATATTTTCACACATTTTGAACTTTTTGTATAAAAATCTAAAATTTAAACTATGAAGCAATTATTTGCGCTCGCATTTTTGCACGTTGCACGGAACGTAAGGCACCGAGTTGTAAATTGTAATTCGTCAGAAGTGTTCCGACGGCAATTCCAAAGCCACGCATTTCACAAATGCCTTTAAACTTTTTGACGAAGTATAATTTAAACCGCTAACACTGCTTTAAAGTTCATGATGTTAGCTGTTACATGGCAAATAAGTTTGCTTGTTATGCTACAACTTACTGCAAAGTTTTATGGAAATCGTACTTGGTTTTTTTTAAATGAAAATAAGGGGGCAAACGAGCAAATAGGTCACCTGATGGAAAGCAACTTCCGTCGCCCATGGACACTCGCAGCATCAGAAGAGCTGCATAGGGAAATAGGGGAGGGAAGGGTAGGGAAGGGACTAGGGTAGGGGATCGGCCTCCGGTAAACTCACTCACTCGGCGAAACACAGTACAAGCGCTGTTTCACGCCGGTTTTCTGTGAGGACGTGGTATTTCTCCAGTCGAGCCGGCCCATTCGTGCCGAACCATGGCTCTCCCACGTATAATGGTTACGAAAACATACATTGTAAGTAATTTTATTAATTGGTTTAATTGAGTTGGTTGGTAAACCAAACATAGAAAACGTATTTGAAACATAGAATCATAATTTCCATATCCAAAAAATGTGTGTTCAATAAAACTATATTATTCATCATCATCATTATAGCCGCTGCTGAATGTGGTGTACCAACGAGCGCCAACCACCCCGATCTTGGGCCACCATCATGTATGACGGCTGCCCAAGCCACTGCCAGCTGTCTTCTTGAACTGCCGATCCATGGATCTAGGGAGTCCTGTGTTTAGTTGGTTTTAGGTGATCTCCATTTAGATATTAAAATTTAAAAATACGTTACATAAATAAAAAATAGAATTATTAAAAAAAAATGTTATGTAATTTAAGTAAAACATAAAAGCATCTAAACAGATCAAAGCCATTAGTAATCGATCGAAATCATTATGAGGCCGTTTATTGCCGAAAGCCCGCGCCATCTCACTTTACATATTTTAACTCCGCCATCATTTGACCGCTTTAATTATCTCGTACTACGCTATATCAAAATAAATTATGTAATTTAGATAATGTTTCTTCTTCGTTTTTCTTATTATATAAAACTAGCTATTTGACCGAGCTTTGCTCGGTATTCGATAAAACACGAATTAAATGACATTTTCTAAAATTGGTTCCTGGCTAGATCGATTTATCGCCCCCGAAACCCCCTTTAAACTAAATTTCATGAAAATCGTTGGAGCTGATTCCGAGATTCCAATTATATATTATATATAATATACAAGAATTGCTCGTTTAAAGATATAAGATAACATACAATGACAATGTTTGTGACACTGACTTCAGACTTGGGTATTTATTTCATTTACGCCCCAGTAGAGTTAGATTTTTTTATATTCATTATAGTCAGATTTTTTTTTTACACTAGTGTTTAGAGGAGGTCACAAATAGCTTAAATTAAAAAATTCGACCAAATCCGACGTGTGCGTTAGCCGCCATATTGGTTTGAAGGTCCAATCTTTTTTTAGCTAAATCTCATTTATTTTTTATTTTTTTAAGAAAATGATAAGAACTAAATTTGTTGTAAATTTAATTTTCTACATTTCGAGTTCTTATAATTTAGGTGTATGTATAATATAGGAGCAAAAATGTATAATGACTATAATTAATTTCAGATTCCCATACCAGGCTGAACTAACTCTACTGGGCTAATATTTTAGATACTGAATTTATTTGAGTGTCTATATTCTATCTATCTAAACAGCCTGTACTCTGCAGCTGGACATATACCACTTTCTATGAACGCCAAGATGTCCGATGCCCCGCTACTGAGCTGCGCCTCTATAATATTATAATATCTCAGTAGTCCCCTTAAATTCGAGTCTACTGAGATCAACCTCTAATCTACGGTGCTACGTCAAGCTTCGTAGCGCTACGCCGCTCTACGAAGAGCTACGAGACTGTTTTTTTTTTATGAAATAAGGGGGCAAACGAGCAAACGGGTCACCTGATGGAAAGCAACTTCCGTCGCCCATGGACACTCGCAGCATCAGAAGAGCTGCAGGTGCGTTGCCGGCCTTTTAAGGGATAATAGGGGAGGGTAGGGAAGCGAAAAGGGTAGGGGATTGGGCCTCCGGTAAACTCACTCACTCGGCGAAACACAGCGGAAGCGCTGTTTCACGCCGGTTTTTTGTGAGGACGTGGTATTTCTCCGGTCGAGCTGGCTGCTGCTAGCTACGTAATATTCTAACTCACAATTGGTGAATAACTTATTTTCGTGCAAGGGAATTAAAAGCTGTTTAATTGTTAATACATAGTTGCTGAATTGCTGGAATATACTCGTAAAATAGTAACCATAATAATATTTTTACCCCGTATTTCTCTATCCACATCTGATATCCTAAATTATATTCTGACATAGCTACTCACTTTTAACTCGCAGAAAAGAATCATTACTCAAGCTTAGAAAAATGGTTGTCCGAGAGACTTTTCTTTACAAAGTTATACTAGTTAATCAAACCCAGGGACAAGTAGTTCTAAGGAATTTACCCGAGATCTTACTCGCGGTAATAAAATAAATTTAAAAAAGGGCAGAAGTAATGCAATCCTCATTTATTTAACGCCGGGATTGAAGCGAATTCCAGACGGAAAATTAAAAAGGAACGAGGTTATCTTGGCTTGCTTAATAGTAGTTTTATCTCGGATTTTAAATAGGTACCAATATTTTATACAGAATCAACTAAGTTTAATTGAAATCTGTCCAACAAGAACCCTTTTTAATGTCGGAGCCTTGATAAAAATTTAAAACATTTTAATTTGTATTAATAGTTAAAGAACTAGTCATATTTTTCAAGTGTTACGATGGTATTTTAAATTTTAAATACCATTTTATAATTATATTGTAAGCTCTTCTCATGTTATCTAAACTTGAAAATATAAAAAATGTGCTCTTATCTTATTTTATTCCTTATCAAGTAAAATAATGAAATTCCTTATCCGGATCACGAAAAATTAATTTTCACCGTAGCCATATAAAACATTCTATTTTGTATGAGAAAATGTAGATTTTCTGTTATTTATACAAGAATAATCCATACTAATATTATAAATGCCAAAGTGTGTCTGTCTGTCTGTTACCTCTTCACGGCCAAACCGCTGAACCGATTTCGCTGAAACTTGTTATGGGGATATTTTAAGTCCCGGGAAAGGACATAGGATACTTTTTGTTCCAAAAAAATGTACGGTCCTCGCGCGATAAACGAGTATTGGCGCAACGAAGTTGCGGGCGTCATCTAGTAATATAGATAAAGCTTATTTATTCTATCTAATCTACATTTAAAAAAATAATAAAGTTATTAGAATTTACTGTTCTTTATTGTAAGATGGTAGGTAGAAAACAAAAACTTGTAACAAATATTTTTACTACGTCCTCATCTAACTCTGCTGCGCAGAGATTTATTTATCGCGCGGGAGCCGAACATTTTTCCAGGATAAGAAATATCCAAACCCGGGATTCAAAGTATCTCCAAAGAATATTATCCATATTTGGTCGCTGTTAAGTATTAGTGTCCTAAGTCCTAACCCACATTTTTTTTGTCGTTAAATTTTGAATGCAGTCTTGTTCTAAATCATGTAAAGAACATAACTGCATTCATAACTCAATACGTAATTTTTGTGTGGGCTAGTACACGAATGCTTAACAGCGTCCATTTATACGTGGGAGAGCCATGCTTCGGCACGAATGGGCCGGCTCGACCGGAGAAATACCACGTTCTCACAGAAAACCGGCGTGAAACAGCACTCGCGCTGTGTTTCGCCAAGTGAGTGAGTTTACCGGATGCCCAATCCCCTACCCTATTCCCTTCCCCACCCTCCTTATATTCCCTTCCCTTCCCTACCCTCTTCTATTAGCCTATTCCCTCTTAAAAGGTCGGCAACGCACCTGCAGCTCTTCTGATGATGCGAGTGTCCATGGGCGACGGAGGTTGCTTTCCATCATGTGACCCGTTTGCTCGTTTGCCCCCTTATTTCATAAAAAAAAATCAAAATCGGTTCAGTGGTTTAAGCATGAAGAGGTAACAGACAGACATACACACTTTCGTACATATAATATTAATATGATGTATTGCAACTGAATTGAAAAACCTTTAAATTGATTTAAATAGATTTTATTCAAATAACATAAATCTTATTTCATTAGAACTTACAAAGGAAATTGAATGTATTGAATGATGCATTTTGCTAATCGGCTCGAGCTCGGGGATTGGATAATCCTTTCCAGTTCGCGTAAAAGGCCTCTAAAACTACAGCCTTAGTGAGAAGATACAATAAATGTAATTTGCTAAGATAAATACGAATAGTAAATGACTAATAGAATTAGGATAACGATACGATACGTCCTTTAAAGTGTAAAAGATGGGATTAGAAGGTGCGGGCCGATCTCCTGACTTCGTATGTTAGGTGATGTATGTACAAGTAAAGGTACCGTTCCAATCAACGCGGCCAGCGACCTCGGCCGACAAAATTCAAATAAAACGCCACTGACGTAGGCTAAAGGTTTCATTTTGCTATACGCCATTACAAAGCAGCGGCGGTATGGGTGGCTGGACCAATGTCGGTAGAAAATGAAATTTGTAGCCTATGTCGGTCGCAAATATCGGAAAGCCACCCTTTGTTGCGTTGGGGAAATGCGTTTACGCATCCCCGGCAGTCTGGGGAGCGCTACCGGGGTATGTGAGATCGGAGAGCAACCTGGGATTGAAGCGACATTTGAGGTATGAGATTTGATTTTAATATAAAATATACAATTTCACAGAACTACATTGTCGTAAAATATTCATGTCATCGCCACAATTTCAATAACAAAAAGAGTTATTGTGTTGTTATGGCGATTGAACGCTGAAAAAAGATTGCCACATAGATATCCCTATAGTGGCTCCGATCGTAATAACAAAAGCAATATCGACATCGTTGTGTGGCAAACTATTTCGGAGTTGCGGTTTTTTGTGTCTAGAACGAGCACTGAAAATATCATACTGTGATAAAATTTGCTGTGTTTTTGGGTCAAAACAATTTTTTGTTGTTTGCTGGCTGTTACGAAATTGATTTTGACAAGCGTCGAACACGATGTAAATTGCCTGTATTTTATAGAAAATTCATACACAATACACATTGACTACATCCGTACACTCAATTACCAAAATAAGAGAAAGTTCTGATCAAGACTAAATTGCTAGAAAATTTTATGCCGTGCGAGATGTACTATCAGAGAAGGAAACGTTGGCCTTGATAATGGACACGTTTCTTATCATATCAGTACGTCACAGTAGGTAGGAAAAAAGTGGCACGCTCGTTTTCATGCTGTGTCTAACTTTATGTATCTGTATCATTTACAGATATTTCACCATTGCATCACACTTGGTAGGTTAAGTTGAGCAAGAATATTTCGCATGTTTAAGAAGCAAACATACTCAGGCTTACGAGCGAAAAGTAACTAGTATCGTAATATATGCTAATGCATGTTAATATCAGCTGTGCAAAGCCAGCACAGGAATTTATATGTAACTAATTCCTGAGAACTTCTAGGGAATCGAGTAATGTTATCTTTTGAGAAATCCAGGTTCTGCGGAGATTATAAAGTCATGCTATATTTAGATTAGTCAGATTGATATAAGTAAAGTATCAATTTAAAGCTAGAATATTGTTATCATCTTATGTTAATTTATATAATTAATAATAATAAATTATGTCACATGTTAAAGAAACACAGTAAAACATTGTAAGGAAAATTTCATGTAATGGTTGGTCCCAGACGTATTGTATGGGTTAGATGCACTAACCGCGGCCGCATTCAGTAATATTAGTAATTAAATAAAGAATTTGACAGATAATGTAAGGCGCTTATGTAAAATTAATTATCATTACATTCTCGTCTCTGAGTGCGGCCGTGACGAGAATGGTATTATCATCATCATCATCATCTAGTACCCTTTAATTTTAGCACGACGCAATCAAAGACTAAAAAGAAGTTTTTGGACGCAATCCATACATTTTTTAACTTAATCTCCTGTCAGTATCCAGAACTTTACTGCGGCTTAGATGATATTAATGATTAATTATTATAGTTGAATGTATATTAAAAATAAAATGATACTGATGAAGGTCCAGCTATGTGTCACTTTGGATTTAGTTATCTTTGGCAACTCAATAAGGAGTATTCTTGGATCTCTATATTTATTGAATCGATAAAGTTTTCTAAAATTAAAATATTTTGAGTCCGTTTAATAAACGGAAATTTTTGTTTCTAATAAAGAGTATTCTTGGATTTCTATATTTATTGAATCGGTAAAGTTTTCTATAATTAAAATTTTTTGAGCCCGTTTTATTAAACGGAAAAATTTGTTACCAGCCCCTCTATCATGAGCTCTTAAAGCCAGCCAGAATACTGACTGGCTCGCATTTTGGTACCATGACCTCTATTTTCCAGCCAGTCAGTGGTCACGTGACACAAAACTCACTTCTCCATTGTTAACTGAGTAATAATTTCGAATCATGACAACACTTCTGACATAAGCTCGCTTGCTTTTACGTCAAATACAGCAATTCAATAAACACCAACCAACGAGTAGCTTTTACTGAATAGTTTACATTTTAGTAATTTTATTTATTAATATTACATACTTTTTAGTCTTAAATTATATTGCTATTTAGTTGGTTAGTTACTTAATAAGTTATATTTTAGTCTATAGCATATATTTTAGTGAAAATAATTCGTTATTAAAACCAAAAAACTAAACATTCGAAGTGTCCAAATTTTTGGAAAACGATTAAGTAGGTATTCTCAAGTTAATCACGAAGTGATACATAAGAAACGTAGAGACCTTAGTAATCCATTTAGTGTTAGTGAGGTTTCAGAATAATAACATAAGTGAGGTGTAGTATACCTATATGTCTAGTCAACAATAAGGTTTGCATTTGTGCGATGAGCTAAGACTGCATTGATTTAGTACACAAGAAACACATACAAGGTATAAGGAACACAAGTGTTGTGTATAATTACTTACTGTAAAACAAGTATGAATTTTCACCAAAAACCTACAGGTACAATCTTATAGTTGCATTGTAGGTTTTTGTGTTATTTCACAAACTATTTCCTTGTAAATCTGAAGTATTATTGGTATATGCATGATAAACACTGCACCAAAGAGGTAAATTCAATATTACTTACTTTTAACAAGAATTTTCAGAACACAACCTTTTAAACTTTAGATGTATGTATAACATGCTCCGGATAAACATTGACACACCTAAACTTCTAGAAAAGTTAAATAATTGATAATATCATAGAATCCCAATTAGCTAAATTCTCATATGAGCACTTTTTTATTTAAGTATAACTTCTTCTCTTGACTACAATATGGTATTATATGATGGGAATAGTGTAAATCACTAAATTTTACTCAAAAACAAAAACCTACATTATAGTACTTTTCCAAAAAAGACTTACTTAATAAGAATTGCATAACAAACATATGGAACTTATTGTTCATAAAACATAATATTATCATAGGAACATATATTATTATGTATTACCAAAAATACTTTTGTACTTACCTCAATAATAATAATAAGTATTAGTTTTATATTAAATTAAAACTTAAAATACATGAGGACTTACTATGTACTTCTTAGGAACCTATCTTAGGAGCATTTCGTACAATCTTTTGATTGCAGTAGGTCTTTGTGTTATTTCACAAACTATTTCCTTGTAAACCATGCATGATAAACGCTGCACCAAAGAGGTAAATTCAAAGGTATTACTTTCTCAATAACAAGAATTTTGAGAACACAACCTTTGAAACTTTAGATTCATGTATATTCACGAATAAATATTGACACACACACATACACCTAAACTACTAGAAAAGTTAAATCATTGATAATATAAAATCCAAATTAGCTAAATTCTCATATGCACTTTTTCATTTATAACTTCTCTTGACTACAATATGATATAATATATAATGGGAATAGTCACTAAAACTCAAAAATATAATCCTACATTACTTATAGTACTTTTTCCAAAAAGACATAACAAAAATTGCATAACAAACATACTTATTGTTCATAAAACATAATATTTTCATTGGAACTTATATTATTATTACCAAAAATTCTTTTGTACCTCAATAATAATAATATTAGTTTTATATTTTTACATTAAAATTTAAAATACATTTTAAATTTTAATGTAATAAGGACTTTAGTAAGTCCTCATGTATTATACATTTTAAAAAGATGTGGTCGTTTTAGGGACCTATCAGACAGAGTGGTCACGCGTTGAAGCATTTGCGTTGGAGCAGTCAGTGTGTGACTGAGGAGCAATTCTGACACATTCAGAACTCCTCCTGTGTGAGTATATAGAGATACTCACACGGGAGGCATTCTACAACATAATACAACACAAAGAACACAAAACCCTTGACCGCTCTCTGTCTGAGATATCCCAGGCAATTTCCCATAGTTGCAACTTGCAATGCAGTTTCTAATTGTTATTGGTTTGCCAAATAAAAGTCTGAAATTATAATATTGTTTTTATCTTTCATCAAAAGTTGGTATTTGAACTCCTTTAATAATAATAAATTAATATTTACACAAGGGATATTTGATTCATCTTCTTTGATTTTAAGTGACAAGACCTTGTTTAAGATTTCCGCTGTATAAATATTTTTATAAGTATAATAAAAAAGAGATTTAACACTTGCCTATCTGATACTAGGTTGATAATAAGGTTTAAGACAAATGTAGTACCTATTGATGAAAGCTGTGTATGAATATGTATCTAAGGTAGGTATATTTAAGTGAGAAAATAAATAAAAAAACATTTAAAAACGAGTATTTATTAAATTTCTTTTAATTAAAGCTTTTGAGTGAATATATATTATCTTCCTAGGACTTCGTCATCATTACACTTGCAATTCTTTATTATAAAATGTAGTACTTATAGTATCTCAGTGTTAGCAATCATCCTTTATCCTGAAAAATATTTGGTTCAGCGTACACAGTACTAATAATGTAAAATGCCTTACAAGGCACGAAAAGGGGATTATTAAACTTATAAATTGCCTGTTTATGTTACAATAATACCTATTTGAAAGCTCAAAAAAACGTAGGTGTTCAAGAATGAGTTCAAGTTCAACAAACTATGTTCAACTCATGACATCAACTCTGTTGTAATGCATGTAATTGTAATCCACAAGTTTGATGCATTTCTAAGACTTTTTCATGGTAGATTATTTAGCGTAGGTATCAAATAGGTATAGGATATAATAAACTTATCAATTTCTTGCTTAAAACATAATCTCTATAAACATAATAACAATATCTAATTATCTTTTTTTTTTGTCTTCTTCTTCTTCTCTTTTTTAATTGCCGACTCAGTTAGTTGCCAATGTCAGAGAATTCTTTCTCCTCTAGATCGCCATGCTTGTGATAATATAAACATGAAGGAGTGTTATTTTCTCAGTGTTTTCATAAAGGGCTTATAAAATACCAAAAAATATAAATAAAACCATTTACACATTTATAATAATTACCTTTAAATACAATAAATCGGTGCAAAAGTAACTATTCCTACATTGACCACGTTATATATTAGAAAATAGTATATTTTATAATAAAAAATGTCAATCTTTTTTTAAACTATATTTTCATCTTGATTTACAATTTTTCCGTTAGTCGTTATGGCTAAGCCATTTCAATTCCTAAAAAAAAAACAATTCCGTTAGTCAAATTTGACGTTCGTGTTTGACATTTCTTAATCCAGTTCAGAGACAAATATTACAGGTTAAAACCATTGAGAAGTAAAAGTGCAAATGATACCGAAACAGAACCACTCACTTTACAACTGTTTACATACCTGCACGGATTAGCTCAGGTTTTGACAAAGTTAGTGATAGGGGTCCTGGGGATGCGCTTAAACAATTTTGTTGAAACTTGGTATGAAGACAATGCCAAGTTTTATGAAGTTCCGTTTAACGGTTTTTAAGCGTTAAGAGGACATAGACATGTACCGATATTTTGCCTTATATAACAGGTTGTCATCCTACTGTATAACAAGATGATAAGAAAAAATAATGTTCTTATGTATAACTGTACACATACGTCTTGGACTATACAGGGTGTAACAAAAATAAGTGATAATACTTTAGGGTGTGTACATGTTCCTTGTAGAGAGTTCACTGTGAAAGTAGAGGCGCTAAAAGACCATTTTTTTTTTCACTTTTGTATGGGCAAGCACGTGACCCTTGCCCATACAAAAGTGAAAAAATTGTCTTTTAGCGCGGCTATTTTCACAGTGAACTCTCTACAAGGAACACGTACACACCCTAAAGTATTATCACTTATTTTTGTTACACATGGTATAAAAATACACGGCTGCCTGGTTTCCATAAAATAAACCAAAACAAAAGTACCGAACATAGCATTATATGATAATCAATACTAATATAATAAATGCGTAATTGTGTCTGTCTGTTACCTCATCAGTCATCACGCTTAAACAGCTGATTTTAATGAAATTTGGTTTGAAGATAGTTTGAGTCCCGGCAATGGATATAATAATATGATACTTTTAATCCCGGAAAAATGTTTGCCGAGCGAACGGAGTTGCGGGCGTTACCTAGTAAAGTACGGGAGCCCTAGAACACTAAGAATCAGCTTGTTAAGGTTCCGTTTTAGGGTTCAGTAGTCAACCAAGTTTTGTTGATTACAGAACGAGCTAATTTTTTGTATATTGATAGAAATTAGAATAGTCATATAATTTAAGGGTAACATTGTCCTACAAATACAACAGTCCATATTTTAGGACCATCAATTCAAAGTATGAAATCCTTTCTATCACTGTTAGCTACCACTTTCGAGATTTTTCGCAAATAACAATGTTGTTCGTCTTATCAAAATGGAGCTACTCACAAAAAATTAGCTTGATAGTAATAAAAAATATATTGTTCTAGGGTTCCCGTACTATATTACTGAGAGGAAATTGAAATCCATATCACACAGAACTAGTTAATCCTTGGGATGATTCGTGTAATGTGATAATGAAACCCATTAGTGGCAGTGAACTCGTTAATTTGATACCCTTCATCGTATAGTAATGGGTGATGAGAATTGCGTTTTTATTATCATTATTATTTAATTCTAACGTGAGTTGTTTTAATTATTTTCGCAGAACAAATAAAATTATTTTTGTGGCACTGTAATATTTGCTTTTTCCAAATATTCTTCTTTTTCTGACCGGTAGTTTTAGTTTTAAAATAATGATATTATTTTGTATTTAATGCCTCCGTAGTCTAGTGGTATAGAGCGCGGCTCTTGACTCGGAGGTAGTGGGTTCGATTCCCGCGTTGGAAAAATGTTATTTCCAAGTTTGGTTAGGACAATGCAGGCTGATCACCTGATTATCTGACAAGTAAGATGATTCATGCGTCGGATGGGCATGTAAGCTACATGAAAAAATTGCATTTTTTATTAAACGCAAAAATGTTGTATGCTTTAGTCAACCGCACATCCGTTCTGAGGCAATTTACTAAACAATACACAGAATGAAATCATCACAACTAGAGTATGATTATGGAAACAGCGTTGGTGGTTAAACGAATTATCCGCATGGTTTGTGGATCATCGTCCTAATGGTCGCATTAGTACCAAATGTGCATTACATTTAACGGTCAGAGATTATTAACTGATCCACTAAGTGAAGTTTAGTTTATTGATGAGGCAACCTAAACATTTTAGTGTGAATTACTTTTATTGCAATAGGCTCAACAATAATAATTATTAAAAAACAAGAGGACACACAGGAATACAAAAAAGTACACAAATTGTTGTTCTAGCTATAGTTTGTCAAAAAAGGGGTACCTAGCTACTGTACACAATTCTACGAATAATAAAAACATAATAACAATCGTTGACATAATTTTAAAATCACATAAAAGAAAACCTTTTTAAATCGAGATAAAAATGTGCAAGGTGATAACTGATAATATTTAAAGTGCACATATAAGCATTTTCTTTGGAAATACAAAGAGAAAATAATCGGCCAAGTGCGAGTCAGACTCGCGCACGAAGGGTTCCGTACCATTATAGAGCAAAATTGTGTTTTTTGTGTGGGAGCCACCCTTAATTTTATATTTTATTTTAATATTATTATTAAATATTAAAGTATACTTATAACTTAGGACTTTGAGAAATATTCAAGTACCTACCTGTTGCCATTATTGATATAGAGCAAAAAAGGCCACAAAATCACGTTTGTTGTATGGGTGCCCTTAAATATGAATTTTATTTTGTTCTTTTTTGTTCGTATTTGTTCTTATAGCGGCAATAGATATACATAATCTGTGAAAATTTTAACTCTCTAGCTATTACCGTTCTTGAGTTACAGTCTGGAGACAGACAGACAGATAGACAGACGGACGGACAGGCGGACAGACGGACAGACAGACGGACAGACAATGAAGTCTTAGTAATAGCTTCCCGTTTTTAACCTTTGGGTACGGAACCCTAAAAGCACCTTTTGAGCGTGATGACATTTCAAAAATTTTGTACTGCGTCTACTCTTTCTTGACATACTGTAGCTGGTTGAAAATTTTATAAATAAGCCGGCAGGCTGAGGGACATGCTGTACAACAAGAAAGGTAGAAAATTATAAAGGCAAAAGAGTTATTACAGAAGGCCAAAATTGCTTTTTACTTTTTTATTATAAGTTTTATTTTTTATTTTTGACCAGTCTTTAGTAAATTACACAGTTTTGCGTTGTGCTTTTTGCAACGTTGTAAATACATTATCTTCTCTACTTTCTTCTACTTGCTTATATCAGTGCGCCCAGCATGTGCCAACGAGAAAATTTTGTCTACATGTTTTCTCAATGTTTGATGGTTTGTCTCTTCATATCTATTGACCCTCATGACATACATTTTTTCTCCTGTAGATCTGTCGTCAAAATTAGCGAACCCTAACATGACAATACATTTTTATCGAGTTTTGCGCAATTTTGACATTATGAGAAGAGTAGTTTCAACGAGATATCTCGAGAGTGAGATATCTCGTTAGACGCATGCTAGATGCACAGGACTCCCAAGTCTCAGGACAGATATACCAAAACTCGTTTATTGCTCGGGAAACGTACATTTCTCCGGCATAAAAAGTATTCTATGTCCTTTCCCAGGATTCAAAGTATAGCCGTACCAAATTTCAGCAAGACAGACACACTTTTACATTTATAATATTAGTATGGATATAAAGCAAGTTTACCTGACAAAGTAAGGTATTGGTCACTAGAATATAATAGTTGGGGAGGGGAAGAGGGGATTTCGGGATAAGCTCGAGCGTGTCAGATTAAGCTGGTATAGGCTTCCGACATGTGTCTAGTTATCATGGTATAGAAATCAGATATCTCACGTGGTGGGTTAAATTTTTTTTTTAATATTGAAATGTTATTGGATCTGTCAGATTAAGATAGGGGATGTTTAGTATACCCCAAAGAAGCTTCCATATAAAGCACTGACGATTCAATGGTTAGGTAAGCCTGTAGGGACATTAAAAAAAAATATAGCTTCATATTTCCCTAACTAAGCTTTGCAGATATTTTATTTTCCACTAAACTTTTTTTAACACTAAATGATTTAGTAATAGTCCTTGTTGTCTTATAATTAACCTCAATAAGCAATTTTCTGGATATTATATTTTTCTTTTCAAAACTTTGAAATGGCTGCAGTTTATAAACCCACCGCTAAAATAAAAAATAAACGCTCTTATTATTTTTTTATCAGTTTTACCTAATGTAAAAAACCTACTAGGTATCCGTGACGCTCGAGTGACTACAAAATTAGCACCTTCCCCTCCCCTACTATAATATCTTAATTACAGGCTATTAAGTGCAGTTCTGTTATCCGGTTGCGTTATCTTTTAATAATTACAACGGTGAATCCATTGTCTAGCTCGGATGGATCTACATTAGCCGAAATTAGCTGGTTTGTTTGGAATATCTATTACTATATGGATCTCCCCGTTCGGTGAAATAGTTCCAGCATCAAGAGGAATTGCTGGTTAGTAGGTAATAACCCTATTATTACTTATACATCTTTATATAGTTCTAATAGGATAATATTATTACTTACTGATTTTTTTTTTCGCTAGAATGCCACTAGTATAGACGGAAAACAAAAAGTTTTGTTCGATTGCTTTTGTCTATATTCTGATATGACGTGTGCAACATGTCAGATCTTGGTCGGAATAATTTTGTTGTGGTAGTAGCACCCTCTGATCCGACTTTTGCATTTCTTATTCAGTCAATTCAAAAGTTAAAAGTCAGACTTACAAGGATGTTTATTGTTTAACCTGGTACATCAATAAAATTGACTGGATAGCATCAGCCATTCCAAATACGGAGAACAGAACTGTTTTTGGCCCTCGCCTAATACATCTAAATAAATGTCTTTATTTCAGGTATCAAAGACCCATAAATGTAAAAATTTCATCAATTTAGCATCACATAAAAATTCAAAAATCCACAATTAAAATTACCAATAATCTAGTTCATGCATTATAATTATGATAAAATAAACTTAAATGAAATTAAATTGATTAAAGGTCATAAATAAAATTCAACTGAATAAATTAAACCAAATTAATAAACAGATAAAATTAAATTAATAAATAATAATTCATTGTTTATAAAATTAAAATCAGTAGTTAGGTGTATAAAATTAAAATACTAAAATAACATTCAAAAAATATCCTGGATCTTATATCTAAAAAGAAACATATTTTACGTCAAAGAGTGATGCCACGACTGGCTCCATACTAGACATGTTTATCACAACAGTGCTTGATGTAGGGGCAATCGAGTCTGTCAGCTATCATGGCTAAGACATTGTTGGAGCTAGCTCGCACTCTGCGCACGAGGGACGCGCAACGTTTGCGTATAGTAGCATAAAAGCAGTCGGTTCGCGCCTCGGCAAACATACCAGAGGCACTGCAAAAGCGTGGTAGCCCCAGTATCGCTCTAAAAGCATTGTTGAACTGAACACGGATGGCGTTGTATGCCCGCTGCGTATAGTCAGCCCACAGAGCGCAGGTATACAGCGAGGTGCAGTACGCACGGAAAAGTGTCATTTTCACTCCGATTTCGAGAGTTATGAGCGGGAAATGGTCCGACCAGAAAGTGTCATAATCCACATACACTTCTACGGCAGCTTGCTTAGCTGCTTGCGTCAGTATATAATGGTCGAGCCAGCTGCAGGTCCCGTGAGCATCATTTATGAACGTATATGTACTATGACATCATAACAAAAATCAATAAGTTCCTGATAAAACAATTCACCCAAATTAGCATTAAAGTCACCCAGCATTATCACCAATTCTAGACCGTACTCATCTATTATTGCACGAATAGTACAGTCAGTAAATTCAGGTACATTTATCGCAGATACGGTAGGCATGTATACGCTCATCACTATAATAGACCAGTCTTTAGTTACTATTTTGATAGCACAGATACGAACGTTGTCACACTTTAACACTGGCACCTGTTGAAAAACTGTACTCCTTCATAGTATGGCAACACCTCCGTGGGGCCTTCCACGCAGTATTCCCATGGACGTGTCCACCGCTGATGTTCCCGTATAATTAAACTGCGCGTCGATAGTACCCAGATAAGGAATTTTCTCCGGCAACAACCATGTTTCTTGTAGCGCTATTAAGTCACATACACCGCATAACTTTTTAGTTGCTATCTGCAACTAAAATTGAATCCCAGAATTTATACGCCTGACCTTTCATATTTAATAATATCGTTCTCCTCAGTGTCACTATGAATGTTTGTTTTAAACATTGGAATCTTCTTTTCAGCGGCTCTAAAATTAAATTCCGAGACTTTCAATATTCTTGACTTGCCAGCGTAACGATAATAAGTTGGCTTCTTTTTACTTGTGACTTTTTGCCATCCCTCACCATCGCGGATACGATTACCTTGCATTGCACTATTGTCATTCATAACTACAGCCATACTATTCCACTCAGCTGATTGCGGCGACGACGAGCTCGCTTGCACTGACGAACGCGATAACGCGCATAGCAAACCGGGTTCGGATGTCGGCCCCGTCGTCGGTCCGTTGCTGCGTGCATGTATTGTGCGCCTGTTGTTGTGCGTCTACCTTCAATAATTTGTTGCACTGTGAATTATTAATTTCATCAAAACTAGCCGATGAATCATTCATTGATTTATTGGGCAGGTGTGACAAACCTATAGGGCCACTATCTAACAACGCGGCACCCCGTTTTACGTTCACCTTAAGAGCCGATGAAGGAAGCAACGAAGCATGTTTTACTTGTTGAATTTCCTTCCTTAATTTCTTTAGTTGCTCCACGGTAGCGCAATTCGCCTTCAATTCGTCAATAGCGGATTGCATTCGCAGCATATCTTTTAATAGTTTAGTGCAATCTATTTAGGTGGTCAAATGCGATCGGAGGTAGTTTTTCCAGTTGACGCGCCACAAATGCAGGAATTTCAGTAGGTTCCGCACACTTAAATAAATTGATAATATCAATTATGTCACGTTCTTCCTTTCCTTTGTTTTTTCGGACTATTTTTCGTAGCTCTGTCGGGATGGAATCGAAGAGAAGTGACTTTGATATTTTAATTTCGTCACTCTTAAAGCACTTTTACAAATTCGCACAAGTGTTTCCTCATCTATCACTGATACTTTGTTTTGGATGTATGCCAACATCTCGTCGATAACAATATTACAATTGTTGCACTTTAACACGCTCGCCATAATTGCATTCACGAAATACGCCACCGCCACGATTCATTTTTATTTCAGTCGCGCCTGCGCACCCTGCGCAGGCGCGACTGAAATACAAATGAATCACAATTTTGTTAGTCTTGCTAGAACTCGAGAAGGGCTGAACCGATTTGTCAAACTTAAGTCATGAAATATTCGTGGAAGTTCAGGGGAGGATTTAAATACGTTATTATGTTGAAATAATATTTAGGTATGATATTTTTTCTAAGTCTCTTAGAATTAATTAACTTTTGCGTCTTGCTGACCACACAATGTTTGAATACTTCACCAAAAAAGCGCTTAATCAATGAATGAATCAAAATGAATGACTTTCCTTTAAAGAACTTGATAACGAGCGCTAGCAGCATTCTTTTCATAAATGATTTTATTTTTCCAAATATTAGTAATGATAATGGAGCATTGTTCAAAGAGGATAAAATCTTATGCTGTGGCAGATACAAGATGATTTTTTTCATAGATTCTAACGACGACGCAATTATTACGCTAACGACCAACATATTATATTTATTATAATATGAATATGTATGTTAGTCTGTAAGGTATTTGTATTATGGGCCTAGATTCCTGAAATAAATGAAAAAAAAAATATATATATAATACAGGTTGTAGCAAAACAATGTGATAGTAATTTAGAGCGTGTATGAGTTCCCTGTATAGGGTTCACAGTAAAAGTAGCAGCGCTGAAACAGCTTTTGGTTAAATTTTGTATGGGCAAATTCATGACGCTCGCTCGGGCGTGGGCCCATACAAATCACAAACTCTATATTAGGGACACATACACATTAGAGATCCTAAAGTACTTATTATCACTTTGTTTCGTAACACCCTGTGTCATAAAGTCAGGTTCAGATCTTAATATGTATTTACTATTTAATACTAATCCATACTAATATTATAAATGCGAAAGTGTGTCTATCTGTCTATTACCTCTTCACGCCCAAACCGCTGAACCGATTTTGTTGAAATTCGGCATGGAGATACTTTGAGTCCCGGAAAAGGACATAGGATACTTTTTGTCCCGGAAAAATGTACGGCCCCGCGCGATTATCGAGATTTGGCGCAACAGAGATCATCTAGTCAATTATAACCCATCAATCCCCAAGCCGGCACCCGGCTGTCGTATAACAATTGAAAATCTATTCTGCGAAGGCGAGGCAATAAACTTACCTTTTTATTACATGGCACACCCATGATATAAAAATTGCACATATACAGAAGTAAGTAAATAACAATGCTCGAAGTCTTGTGTCCTGTGAATTTGAAGCAAACTGCTGCCTATGTCAATATTTGAACAGGAAACGAGTTCTTCCCAGTTCCCGACCGGCGGCCACAGAATGGAAATGTTTGTAAATAAATAACGGGACTACTTGACGAGAGATATATTATTTTTGACACTTATTATATTCCACATAATATTATAACATGACTGTATGATGATAGTTTTTAATCTTTAATTTCATTACTTACATCTTTATGAGTTTCAATTTATGTTTTACTACATAAATTGAAATTATTTTATCAAATGACAAAACAACGTTGCTAACGACGAAAATAAAATATTATCGTGCGCTAAAAGAAAAACCAATCCGTTAACGTTTATTAAATTCGAAGGCTTCTAATAGACGAAACCTTGAAGGAAACTACGAAGATAAAGATAATAAAAGAAAAGCTTTTTGGCTGCATTTAGCTCTGATAAACCTCAACGTGGTAATGTAACAGCGTTTCACCATTATCGACTATTTATTATCCTTCGCAAAGAAAAACATTCTTCTGATAAATTCTCTTTAGCGAGAAAATGAAACAACGTATATCTTTAGTAGTAAATTATAAATTAAACTTTATTGGTGTAGTTAAGTAATTGTATAATTGCCGTTTCTTTTAACGGATACCTACTTTATCAAAAACGAGCTTTTGCCCGCGGCTTCGCTCGCGTTAAGAAGTATTATTATATACAAACTTTCATCCCCTATTTGAACCCCTTGGGGTTGGAATTTATCAAAATGCTTTCTTAGCGGATGCCTACGTCATAACATCTATCTGCATGCCAAATTTCAGCCCGATCCGTCCAGTAGTTTGGGCTGTGCGTTGATAGATAAATTAATAATTAATATGAATAATTGCTTCGAAGAAAGTTTTAATTATACCTACAGCTGTAAGCGACTGGAAATATGCTTGATTTCTATGGGCCCCACTGTGGGCCCATCGAGTATTGGTTGTAGTGGAATATAAATGGACAGCTACGTTATATGTCAAATGTATCATAGCTATCATAATAATTTTAACTTCGGATGTTGAATATTGCGATTTACCTCCGAGTGCCACTAACATAAAAACAAAAAGTTTCTTAATGATAAGAGAGCCGAACAGCAGACGGAATGTAGATAATACCAATGTAAATAATACTTACATAAATCAACGACGTCACAAAGATTGCGGGTACAAGAATAAAGAATGTTAAAGAATATGCAATTTATTTAAATCAGAAAAGTTAGTTCCGCAATGTTCTACTTTACAAAATATAATAAAATATTATGAATCTCCCAGGCTCTTATGTAACTTAAAGCCGCGCGGGAAACAACAAAATATACAGTGTGTAACAAAAATAAGTGATAATACTTTAGAGTGTGTACGTGTTCCTTGTAGAGAGTTTAAAGTAGCAGCTCTGAAAGACGAAATTTTTTTTCACTTTTGAATGTGCAATGGCTCGAGCGTCACGAGTTTCCCCATACAAAAGTGAAAAAATTTTTGGGTATCTCAGCGCTGCTACTTTCACAGTGAACTCTCTACAAGGAACACGTACACACCCTAAAGTATTATCACTTATTTTTGTTACACCCTGTATAAGGAGTAGACAACTTTGTGGGATATATGGTGGCCCCGAAGGAAAATCTTTGGACTGAGCGATCGATTGATTTCAGCTGTCGTTATTTGTGATGTAACGGATATTCGCATTCGCATTCGCGAATATCCGCGTATTTTTCAATATTCGCATTCGCAAAAATTATGCGAATATTTAGCGAATGTTTTAATAATCAAAAAGGAAATTATTATATGCATGCATTTGAAATAATATAATAATACAATAGATAACACTTAGATATTTTTATGAAATCATACTTCTACATTGTAAATTAAAGCCTCAATAGTCATTTATGAAAAAAGAACTTCAGAAATCTTATCAAATCTAACATTAATCAGCCTTGTTACAACTATGTAAGGTTTGCATTCATTTAGTAGTATATTATAACTTTACTATCATTCTTAAATAAAGATTACAATTTCTATTTACTAAAAAATTAAACAATTACTTACTTGAAACATAAAACATAAAACTAACCTCAAAACAAAACAAAACTTTTAGAATGAACTTTCTGTGCCTAAATTCATTCAATTATAGTCTGTCAAGAAAGTGAAGAAATTAAAAAGTGGCAACATCTTAGTGTCTTTCCCTTTCAAATCAATCTAAGAAAAATGGGATGACACTACGATGTTGCCACGTTTTAATTCCTTCACTTTCTTGACAGACTATAAGCAATATCGGTTCGGTTATGTTCAACTTAAACATACCTGTCGAACATTTTACGCGCGCTTTTTTTGAAACCGTTTTGAGACTCAAACAATCGTACGAGAATGCCGCGTCCCATTCTAACAAAAACAAACGTGAAATTACAACGTAACAGTAGGACGTGGCATTCTCGTCTATTGTTTGAGTCTCAAAACAATTTAGTAGTAGACCTACAGGGTTGTAGCGCCAGTTAAGGTCCGCCATAACTTTATACTAGACGGACTGACTATTATGATCGTGATTTCAGATAACCTAAGATACCAAAAGAGCATTATCATGACGTGCATATTTGTTTTTAAGTGAGCGTGTTTGATTTCATGGAAATTACCCAGTTACACTACTCTACGTTTTTGTACTATAAACAGACGATGCTTCGGGTACATTGGTTGAGTCAAATGCAGCTATACCTACTCAACATGTGACCCGCCGAGACTTTATCAGTAACCCGCGGAAAGTTAAGCCATTTTAAAATTCACGCCCACCGACAATAGTGAGCAGTCAGCAGAGTCATCGTAAAAGCCGTGATTTTTTTTCCACTATGTAATCGTTAATTTTTAATAACATTATTTTTTATCACAAAAATTTTGATTGCGGTCCCCCATATCCGTATATCAACTAGAATCGGTCTTTGAAACTTTACTCTTCTGGTGCCCCCTCAGATGTGATGCCCTAGGCAATTGCTTAAATTGATTAAGAGGAGCTCACACCGCCGTTTTTCCATACAGACGTTGTCCCCTGTTTCCTCCCTGGATAATGCCGGCAGAGTTATGATTTTTTTCCTGAATATCTATGGCCACTATTAGCATGTCCCTATGTTTTCTTTTTTTTCATAATTATATTATTAAAAAAGATAAGAACGTCCAAAAACCCAAAAAAATGGCCAGATTTTCCTCTGTGTTCAAACACCCAGAAAACAAAACTGGCTAAAATATACAAAAAAAAAATAATAAAATAAAGCATAGGAACACAGTTCAAGCCTTGCTTTAATTCTTAATGAAAAAAGTACTTGAATCGGTTAAGTTTTGGAGAAGGAATCAGCGGACAACAAATCGAAGATTTTCTGTTCTTTTATTAGAACTTTCGTCGTGTTGTCTCTATCGCGCTCTGCGGTGGGAGACTTGAGATTGGTGAGACAGCAATACATTTTCAAATACCTATTTTCAATTTCTCTCGCCCCTGGTGTATCCTCTTAAGGGTTAATCCGTCACTGCCGATCAGATCTCCGAGCTCCGTCGCGATCAACGCGCCGTATCAAGTATGCGTATCATAGTGTAGACGCTCATTAGATCATTCTGCCGATACGACACGTATCAGATACGCGGTTAATAGCGATCGGGGCGTATCATGATACGCGTATCATTTTGATACGCGTCGATGATACGCGACGGAGATCTGATCGGAGATCAGTGGGGCTAAAATGGTCGCTTTGGAGCATCATATATTGAATCATAATATGATTCATTTTTAAACTCCACTTTGCGTGCAATTAATATAGTGATTCGCTTCGATTAATGATACTTAAACTGTGCACATTGTCTGACATAAGTCGCGGATGCTTTCAGACGTCCAAACAGAATCTGGCTCTCCGGATGTTTTTGCATCCGCGGACGTCCGAGGATGAACCGTGCACAGTGTGTACCAACACAACCGTGCCGCATCCGTCAGCCGCAGCCCGCAACTTATGAAAACGTCCCATAATTTGTTTCTAGCTTTATACCCGTCAAAGTGAAAATGTCAAACGTCATATTTATCGTGATCCGACATAACCATAGACATAATATATAATATGTCTATGGACATAACTCTGTCTGGGAACATGGCTGACCTTAAGGTGGCTTTCCAAGCGATCGCGATCTACAAAAATTCAAATGAAATGCCATCTTATGACATGAGTCATAGGTTTCATTTTCTATCGACATTGGTCTAGCGACCGATGCCGCCACTGTTTTGTAGTGGCGCAGAGCAAAATGAAACCTGCCTAGGTCATAAAGCGGCATTCTGTTAGAATTTTTGTCGCTTGTCGCTCGGATCAGAAGGCTACCTTTAGGTGATTATGTCCGGCCAAGTCAGGCCTAATGGGACAAGGATTATACGGGACGGATTACGATAACGGGCCGAACACTCATTTAGCTTAAAGCGCTGAGCGGAAAAGTGGAGATACGCCACTCTGACACTTTGAATTAGATACATCGGAAAAATGTATGAGAGGGTTTTAAAATTTTCAATAGTGAAGAACACAGAGAGTGGGCCCCTAGACGATCAATTTTATTGTGCAATATTACGTATCGTGCAATATTATTGACCGTCTAGTGTTTATATTGAACGCGCCCGCCTTTCAATCTTGTTGTCAAATAAATTGTTCAATGATATGTATTTCATTAATATTGCACAATACGTGATATTGCACATTAAAATTGATCGTCTTGGTGCTCGCTGAGGCTCACAGTAGTCTGGGTTGCTTAGGTAGTAGCATTGGATTAAAATTAGAACTGGGTAGTATTATAATTTTTGCATGTATAAACCAGATATGCGAAAAATTACCAAATGTTAAAGAAAAGGCATAATATTTTAACGCAGTAAGCAGTTAATAAACGGTTTTGTTTGGTTTGATATAAGACGTCGAGAATATTATTTTGTGGTGTGATAGGTTAAACGTACTGGATCTAGGACAAAGGTGTTTTCAGAGTTTAATTAAAATTATTAATAGAATTGGAGTATTTATTTCGAAAGTAGGCCTTTATAGTGATTTGCCTTCGAGGTTTACAAAGAAAATTCTCAATATCATCAAGAGGTAACAGTAACTGTACACATTCTCCATTTGTAAAGATTACGAAACAAAAATAAACAAACTACAAAAGAAATACATTGAGGATTCGTTAGGCCAAAATTCTTAAAATACCAGGAAAAATACATAAATTAAAATATCCTAAAGGAATTGTTAATTACGTTAATAGCCGTCCCGGGGAAGCGGTCGTAAGGAAAACCTAATAAAGGCTATACAAAAGCAAAACGAGAGACATTAAATGAATTTTAACATTACTCGCACAGTAAGCTCAATAATAGCTTAAGATTTATTTTAATCTTACATTGTCTTAACAGACAGACAGACAAACTTTCGCAGCTTTGTGATATTGTGTATAATATAATAAAAATCCTAAATATATTATGTATAATATAAAAGTATTAAATATATTTCTGTTTTCTGGTACCCCTAATACAAGTCCTTCAGGTACTTATGACGGGGCCAGGCTGACGTGGAGTGAAGCGTCCATAGGTCCTTAGATATTAACACTAGAAAGACCAAGGCAGTCAATTTGACCGCAAAGCAATTTCATTCCTTAATATTTTACAAACTATGTTTTGGTTTCTTCTCATATTTTATGACTTTTCCTAATTTGCTATCGTTAGGCTAGATCAATATTAAAAATTAGCTATATGTTGTTAAAGAGATTCAATCACAAATACCTACTAAGACCGCGTACCGTCAATGTGACGGCATACATATATAGAGGCAGCGAGAATAGTGAACAACGATCTCTTCAAACTAAAGTGGGTATATTTGTTTTTGTTTATGTTGAATTGAATTCTGAGTAAGTTGTTACTGCCTAGCTTGTTTATACTTAATATTGATTTCAAGCAGTCATAAAAAATGCGTCGCCGCCTCAGAAGTTCTCAAATAGAACAACAACTGTTGCGATTTATTGATATACAAGAAGATGTGTCGGGTGATGAAAGTAGTGATGATATAACAGGCAGTGCTAGTAAAAACCGTGACGCAGGATTTCAGCCATAACTTGTCACTTGTTCATCAGAAGACATCGAAGTAGATTTATCTGCTACAAATGAAGATATTATTGTAAATTCACGCAAAGGCGCGTCCTTTGCGCGAATGGTATCTGTAATCTGATAGACCCATTAGCAGCTTGTGAACAGCATGCGGTGGACGATCAGCTAGGACATCTTCAGTACCGGAAATCGGTATGTTACAAGTAGCAAGTGACGGCACAGAATGGACCTGTATTCCTCCAGACGCTACAGGAGTAGAACGTCGTTGCCAGAAAAATATGCTTTCTGGCCTAGCCTGTTCACGTTTTTGCAATATACTTGACTTAGCAGCTATAAACCCGTGAATTCTATATCAAAAAGTCATAGGAATACAAAATTTCGTCATGATTTTATCCTTGAACTAGTGAGCGAAGTAGGTGCAGAGTATGTGTAAAAAAACCACTTCAAATGCGATTCAAAGACAAGAAACTAATTCTAAAATAAGTGAACTAATTCTAAAACAAGTGTACTACAAACAATAAGAGACAGTAATGTTTAATCAGTAGTATGTAATTGTAAAAAAAAAAGTTTGTGAAAACAGCTCTATCTGTAAAAAAGCTCTGTGTGGAAAATGTACAAAAGAGTAAAAAAAAAAAAAACTATTACTTGCTAGAAATGTTACTCAGTTTAGTGCTGAAATTATTTACCGTTAATAAAGAAATAAATTTATATTATTTTTATGCAAAATATGCAATAATTTCATAAGAATTCTGACTTAATCTCTAGTACCGTCAAATTGACCGCTGCGGTCTTTGAAGGTATAGCATGAATCCCGGGCCTTCTAGTGTTAAGTACCTATCTCAGAAATAAAAAATTTTTTCTAGCTTAACTGATATAATAAAAGTCTAACTGATATTATAAGAAAGAAGCTAGTTGTGTGACTTTCACAAAACCAATAGTTTTCGTCCCTTGATAGATCTTTCCGCGTCATCAAAGTTGCTGGCAACAACTTACCTAATAGTTTTATAACAAGTTACTCATAATGGTTAGCAACAAGAAGAAAGTAGGTATCTTATTAATTTTTACTTTAAGTAATTTCAAATACCTATTACTTTTTACTGTTACTGGTAATTTTAAAGGTAAATCGGACACGATGTAATACACTACTTTATGTGGAGTGTAGACTAAAGTGAATGTCTTTTTATTTATTGTTAATATCTATATATTATATAAAACTCAAAGGTGACTGACTGATTGACATAGTGATCTATCAACGCACAGCCCAAACCACTCGACGGATCGGGCTGAAATTTGGCATGCAGGTAGATGTTATGACGTAGGCATCCGCTAAGAAAGGATTTTGATAAATTCCAATCCCAAGGGGTTCATTTAGGGGATGAAAGTTTGTATATTTAGTTAATGCGAGCGAAGCCGCAGGCAAAAGCTCGTTTTATATAATGTTAATGAAAATAGCCCCAAAACTATAAGCTAAGCTTACCCCCATTTATGGAAACAACAAAAGGAAAACTTAAGTGATTACTTAGTGCATAATTTAGTTCCTCCGCCGGAAAACAGAACATTAATAATACGTTACAAAAATTGTTTCGTTAATTTAATATACCGTGGCCAGACTTCACCACTGTCGCTGGTGTAACATAGTGCGGCTTTGATCATCGCAAATATGAAGACACCTTCATTATCCATTCCGTTTATAAATGGCAGGAAAGTGAGAAGTAAAGGAGAACCATCGAAAAAACATTTGTACTTAAGCCTTCTGCAAATCGTTCTCGGAATAAACAGGCTGTATAAATTATTCCATTGTCACAAAGTTACAATCTTTTTCAGCTACTTGTACACGTTGCTCATATTCTTGTTTATCGCATTTATAGCCTTTTATGCAGGGAACTATGTTTCGTTTGTAAGTCTTTTACTTTTTACTCGGTTGCATATATTTATATATTCTAGCCGACTGATGTGGTTTACCGAAGGTTCCGGAGGGGACTCCGGAATGAAGCGAGCGTCCCGTCGTCGTTAAATCGTGATAAAGTGTAGTTATTAAGATGATAATTATGTATGTTAGACATTAAGTTATATATAGTATGGGCCTACGTAGCCCAATTTAAATAAATAAATAAACAAAATAAAAATATTAGAGTCTACCATTACAATTTTGAATGCTTCATTGCGAAGAAAGTCGCTTCTGTGATTGTTCGATATTTTGGAACGAGATGATACCATGTTTAGCTCCGATCGCCAGAGCACAGCTTACAAATGGTCCGCCATCTACGTAGCTAAATAAGTATCTGCGCAAATTATATCGGAGGTATTCAAAGGGAGTCGTATAAAGATACCGAGTCTCATGTACACGAGTTACAATCCGGTCTGTGCTGACAGCGAAACTTTGTGTTACTGCTTTTTGCTCAATTAACTTTATACTAGGATCAAAACACTTAAGGGCCACGTCGAACGCGTCATTGCTGATCGTAACAGAAAAGTGCGGTAGTCGAATGCACAAAATGTATTCATCAGCTCTATATGGCTCTATGCACGAGGCGTATGATTTACTGCGCACATGCTCCAGATCTATAAATACAGCTTTCAACTTGACGGTACGTTACTTTTGAATTTTGAACGTGATTTATACGCTTGCACAAAATATTTCTAAAAAAGCTGCGTAATGCGGTTTTTCGACGAAGGCCCAACGTAAACGATAATATATATATATATATATATATATATATATATATATATATATATATATATATATATATATATATATATATATATATATATATATATATATATGTTAAAAAAATGGCTCACCACGCGTTGTGGTCACAGTGAAACAGCCACGACATCATTAGAGCCACGACGCGAATTTCGCGTCGTGGCTGTTTCACTGTGACTACAACGCGTTGTGAGCCATTTTTTCGCTCATTGAGCGATTTCGGTCTTTGAGCGTAACACATATAATAAAAAATCTCCACAGCCGAACATAATATATATGTCGCAGCCGACTGGTTTAAATAGCCGTTCAATCAAACAGCTAGCCCTTTGACTGAACAACGCCATTCAATCACACGTCTAGCTTTTATATTGAATATTTTAGTCGCTCAAAACGTTCAACACTACAGCTGATTCAAAAGCCGCCGTCTAAATTAAAGTAGTTCAGAGGGCACCGCTGCGGCGCTAGGTGCGTTTTATTTACAATATGACGTCAACTAGCAGGTGTTTGTTGGTGTTTGTGGTTGTTTTTCGGAAAGAAAGTAGTTAACAAAAATTATGGAGGCACATACGAGTGAATTAAAATTTCAACAAATATTCGAGGAGAAATTACGGGATTATGAAATGGATGGACGCAGGCTCCCCCGAAAGGGGGGTTCGGGGGGCATAGCCCCCCGTCAAAACAAAAAGAAACACAATCCAGAAAGTCCAAAAGTTGGTCAGGTTAGGTTAGAACTTAGACCACAACACAGAGGAAACCGAGCGAGCGCAGCGAGCGTGCTGCGGCAGCAGCCGGCAATCGCTGTCAAATAAAAGGGGGGCTTGGGAGGCGCAGCCCCCCGCCAAAACAAAAACAAACCAGTTGGCTAAGCGTCGTCTAGCTGTAGTGTTGAACGTTGTAGTCAACAAGTCGGCTAAACGACGTATAGCCGTGTGATTGAATGGCGTTGTTCAGTCAAAGTGCTAGCTGTTTGATTGAACGGCTATTTAGAGCAGTCGGCTGCGACATATACATGACGACCTCTGTGGCTCAGTGGTGAGCGCGTTGGTAGCTCAAGCCGGGGGTCGCGGGTTCGAATCCCGCCGACGGAACAAAAAGTTTTCAATGTTCCCGGGTCTGGATATGGATTAAATATGTGTATGATATAATAAAAATCTTAAATATATGACTGTATAGTATAAAAGTATTAAATATATTTCCGTTGTCTGGTACCTGTAACACAAGTCCTTTAAGGCACTTAGCACGGGGCCAGACTAACGTAGTGTGTAGCGTCCATAGATATTATATTATTATATAACCTCCTCCTTTTTGGAAGTCGGTTAAAAATAAAGATATATTATACATTTATTTCAAGTTTCTGTCTACTGACTGTCTAACATAATAGGCGCGGGTCAGCTAGTTTAAAATAAACTTATAAGTACCTACATACCATAGTATAGGTACGGTAAAAAGGCAATATTTTTTGTGCTCTCACGTTGCATTGCAGTATATTCGTGATGCGGTGCACGGTATGAAAGTCTAAAACACAAAAAGCCATACAAAATCCCGAAAGCGAGCTTGAGAGAGGATTTTCCTGCAAAAATAACGCAGATTACCCAGCATTATACATTTACCTCCGCAACTTATGTACTTTTTATTTTGTAATTAAGTTCCGTACGTGGAATAAGGTTGAAAATGTTATTACCTCGTTACATTTTACTGAAATTCGTCTATTTACATATTAGTATTTCTATGAACATTTTATAAACAGCGGCTATTGAAATGTAATGATTTGAATGTTAATAAAAGTTTGCCCGCAATTTTGCCCGCAATTTTGTTTATGCAGAAATTGTTTTGGAACATTTTCCCGTGATAAAAACTATACCAAAGCCGTTCTGAAAATTTCAAGTAAATCGGTTTAGCGACTAAGCTGAAGTGGTAACCGACGTCAGAAAAACTTTTTGCGCTAACATTATAATAATATAAGATAGTTTAAATTAAACCAAGTAATAAACTACAAACACTATTGATGTAAGCTCAAGAGATATTTATTTTAAAAACCGGAAAATTAGTTTTAAATGAGAGCTTTGTATGTTTAATACACAAAAAGTCATTGCAGAAAACGTCTGGATAATGTAAAAGTCTTGACTGCTTCTAATTTTTGCAAAGCACTTTACTTAAATTAAACACAAAATACAGCAGTTGTGTTTTATTGCTGGCTCGGCTTTGCATTTTTTCTTTGCATTTTCCAAGTACACTTTTAAGTAATCACAACACCTTGAGTGTTGGCATAGATATTACATTTTACTATGCGAATAACAGTTGAAAAGTAGGAGCTGTTGTGTTAAAATATAATGATTACTTAACAGCCTAATATAACCTACACTCACTTTCTACGAGTAGTCTATTTTAAAATAGGCGAGAATGACAAAACTTAATTGTAATTTTGGAGGTCAACGATGAAAAAATAATATTGTTATTCTTTCTCATTCTATTCTTGTTGCTCATTTCAAAGTTCGAATAACACATTCTATTTTTAAAACACATTCTATAAAAACCTTTTAAAATAACAAGGTCCTAAAAAGGTAAAATTGAGAACTAACAAAAGACAGCCTATACGTGAAAGGCACAATATTTTAGATTTATCAACCGAGTAGCGCACAAAAGGCGTGCTAGGGGACTGGCGCGTCATGCATCCTTTGTACTCTATTTGGCCTTTTCGTATTATACTATTACCGAACCAAGTGATGTCAGCCTTAAAAAACTGTATATTTTGGGAGAAAATAATTTGCCGTTTCTGTTATAAATAAGATCAGCATATTAATGTGGTTACCTCATACGTTTTGTTTTCTTCATTGATAAAGTCAATGAGGGATACAATGCGCAAGTACAAAATAATTATGCATTGTTTCGTTGTAATTTAAAAAAAAACGTTTATGTTACGATACTTCCAGTTACGATATAATAAAAGTTTACAGTATAATATATTTGTTTTTGTAATACGTAACTTTGTATGCGCAATAATAAATAACGAGTAATATAATAATATTTTGAAAATATTATTATATTTTCAAAATATTATTAAGTAATATTTTTAAGTTGCTTTCCATCAGGTGACCCGTTTGCTCGTTTGCCTCTTATTTTATAAAAAAAAATATGTATTTTTACCAAAAAAAATCTATTTTCAGCATAAATTTAAGTTTCATTTTATAACAGTTTAATTTAAATATTTAAAACCGGACAAAGAGTGCGCTTTTAAACCTTAAGACGTGCCTTCTAAAGACCTTCTATAGAGCTTTTTGTATACTTGACCGTATCTTTAAATCTGTTGAGTCATTTATCAAGCTTAAAAGTGCTGAATGCTGACTTAAGAATAGAACTACAGTTAATCAAACCCTGCATAAGATTTTTCTGGTTTACCCGTAGCATTAGCATAAAACAAACGAAAAGTTGTGCAATCTCTTCTTTGAGAAAAATCCTATGGAATTTATGGAAGTAATACTGAAATAGAAACCATAAACAAATAATTGTTTATGCTTTCGATTTCATTTTCTGTTTCACAAAACGTCAAGGGTATAACCCATAAAAGTGAAGGAGAAAGATATATCTCCGCTTTTTTTCTAAGGTTGCCTAAATTTTGGAGTCCTAAGTTGAAAGGTACAGTTAGTTGTCTTTGATGCAATAAACTCTTAATTTCAACCTTAAATTAAACTGAGAACACAACAGGGCGATCTTTATACTATCTGAGATCGCTACAGTCTACTGCCCTTTATTTTTCTTCGCATGGATCTTTATGCCTAAGATACAAGGATCAAATTCGCGTTAACTCCAAGAAAAATAACTCTAAACGGAGTATACTTTTTACCGTTTATTTTATGTGGCGGGCAATTTCTGAGGAAAAATTAAAAAATCGAGCGAGCTTATCTCTGTTGACCCCTAGCGTAATTCCGCCGGGCCATCAACTTTTATCTCTGATTATTAAAATCCGATAACTTTTGGGACTTAGCCGCGTTACACCGAAATTTACTTACTGGTTTACAAATGTTTTTTACTTTGTATGCTTGATTTTAAATTGTTTAGGTAATATTTTGAACTTGTATTACTTCATTGTGCTGCAGCTTTTTTTTTTAACTTCTCATTACAAAATTGGATCGATTTTAAAATATATATAAAAATGCGCTGCAGTTTTACACTTTTGTAGCTACCGGTGACTTATTGTTATTTTATTGTAATTAAGCTATATTTGTAATCCATGTTATTTTGTAATGTAAATTTGTTTAAGTAAATAAATAAATAAAAATTCCCATTCATGTAGATTTAGAAATTATTCTGAAATGAAACAAAAGCAATCTAAATTCTAGAACGAACTGTCACCAACAATATTTCCGGACCTATACGACCTGCAAACCTTCAAGAAAAGCGCGTATTCCCTCTTAAAAGGCCGGCAACGCACCTACAGCTCTACTGATGTTGCGAGTGTCCATGGGCGACGGTAGTTGCTTACCATCAGGTGACCCGTTTGCTCGTTTGCCCCCTTATTTAATAAAAAAAATCAAAGCTTCTCCCCCAGTAATCGCTTCTAAAGCAAATAAATATACACTGTAATCATACCTGCAATAAATGCTATAAAATGACATACGAGTACCTAGTCGAGAACACTTCAGGAAGACAATACGATACAGAAAAGAAAATCAAGTCTACCGATAAATGAGTTTCCGCTGCGACGCCCGCTTTGCGACCGTCCAAACAAACTCATTAAGATTAATTAAAAGAATTCAACGTCGGAAAACACCAATTAAAATATAATTAAGGTGGTCCAAATACAAATGAATATGCAAAACAAATTCCACGAGTTAAAAGTTAACAATGAATAAAAAATTATGAAGTTTGCGTGAAAACAACGAAATTATTGATCGCATTTTCTCAACAACTTAGGGCCAGACCACAAGAGTGCGTTGTGGTGTCGCATCGTAAAAATCTACGACGTCGCAGAACGCATCGTTTGACGCAACGAAATTTGCGATGCGACAGCGAGATTTCCGATGTCATTTTTGCGTTGTGACAACGCATCGCATTTCAGTGCGATGTTGTTTTTGCAATACGACGCCGCAACGCAGTGTTGTGGCCTGGCCCTTAGGGTTGATTCAGACCGCAACGCGACGCGTAGATGCATTCCTAAATTAATATGGATTTCGCAGATTCGCAAGACGTCTCACGCAATTGAAATCTGTCAAATCCATACAAGATACCGCGACGCACCTCACCTCGCCTCGTCACGTTGCGGTATGAATTGACTCTAGGGTTGATTCAGATCGCAACGCGACGCGTAGATGCATTTTTAAATTGGTATGGATTTGACAGATTCGCAAGACGTCTGACGCTGACGACATGTGTAAAATCCATACAAATTTAGGTCGCGTCGCGTCGCGCCTCGCGTTGTCACGTTGCGGTCTGAATTGACCCTTAGCGTTGATTCAAACCGCAACGCGACGCGTGGATGCATTTCTAAATTTGTATGGATTTTGCAGATTTCAAATACAACAAGTTAGTAGGTACTATGTTAATAAATAACGAATGTATAATATTGTTTACATCCTTTCTGCCGAATTTACCTTGACTAGCTTCTAAACGGATGTTGTTAAAACGTTTTTAGGGTTCCGTACCCAAAGGTTAAAAACGGGACCCTATTACTGAGACTTCGATGTCTGTCATTCTGTCCGTCAACAAATACTAAAAACAAAATAAAATTAATATTAAAGTAGGGCTCCCATACAAGAAACGTAAATTTTTGGCCTTTTTTGCTCGATATCAATATTGACAACAGGTAGGCACTTTTGTTTTATTTTTACAGGTGGGCTTTTGTGATATTTTCTTAATTATACGTTTACTATAAATAATATTATAATAAAATAAAAAATGAAGGGATAGAAATCAAACCCATACAAAAAACACCATTTTTTGATCTATTTTTGCTTTATACGGAACCCTTAGTGCGCGAGTCCGACTCGCACTTGGCCGATTTTTTATTTGAACTTGCTTTTTATTTTTATGTCCCTGTAAAATAGTTTAGAAAATCATATTCACGTGTACCTAACTGGTTCGGAATTTAAATAGTTAACATTTAAACTAACAGAGTTAACTAAGCGAATCATCAGATGCTAACTAACCAAAACTTTACATATGTAGATAAAGCGAATTCATGGTTATTACGATTGTTAGATTACAGCCACATCATCCATAATGCAGCACTAATGGAGCGCGGGTAATCAAGAGATTGAAATCTTATGTTTGTTATGGAAGCGATTAGTGACCCAGGAGCATTGTACTAAATACCAAATACATTAGTACAATGTAAATTGATGCCTATGATGGGTCGGGTAACAACGATACAGTCCGGTCACAAAGCTTATTATAGATTATATAATTATATTAATTATTATGTCTATATGTGAGAGATTTTATACTATAGTATAAAATGTAACAGTTCTTTTTTATGAAATAAGGGGGCAAACGAGAAAACGGGTCACGTGATGGAAAGCAACTTCCGTCGCCCTTGGACACTCGCAGCATCAAAAGAGCTGTAGGTGCAAGCTGCAAGCGCTGTTTCACGCCGGTTTCGTCCTCGTTTCGGTCGAGCCGGCCCATTCATGCCGAAGCATGGCTCTCCCACGTATAATAATAAACGTTTTTTTAATAATGGTTTGACCAATTCTACGAACGGCTTTTACAATAAACTAGTTATTAGGTTAGGCTCTTGAGTAGTACAAACAATAATTATTGTAACATGGACATGCATTCGTAGTAATAGCCGTAAAATTAAAGCCAATAATTGCCGATCGGCTCTGAAATAAGCTAAGTGAACTGAATTACTGAATTCCTGCTCTGTGACGGACATTGTTCAAATTAGTTCCTATGTTAATCCACTTTCAGACAGCATCAGCGATTTTCAATCTTATAATCTATCACAGCTAAAATTGAATTTGTGTTTAAACTTTTTAAATCGTTTGATTCACTAATCAGCTAAATTAGTGCCACATAATATGGTGATATACCTACTTTTAAATGTAGAGAATTATGACGTTTAAACTTTATACTATTAACTTTGAAAATTTCTGTATTAATATATCATATATAAAATATTTACTGATTGTGTTGAAGTGAAATTTTCTAATTCTAACCTACTGTTTTCTTATGACCACGGCGTCAGGAATATTTTAAATATTTCATTTATATAATGTCAGTTTTTTTGTATGTCCACCTGCTACCTTTTCACATAGCTGAAACGATTTTGAGGAAATTTGGTATGAAGATACTTTGAGTCCCAGGAAAGGACATACAATACTTTTCATCGCGAAAAATGAACGGTTTCCGCGCGATGAACTTTGCAAAGGAGATGCGACTATCATCTAGTACAATAATAAATACAACATGATCGGTGAGACATGTTCAATACTTAAGGAGAGTACTCTGTACTCGATTCTCATTATAATTATGTAATCAAATGAGGTACTTAATTTTTGTCAAAATTTCCCGTTACATAAATGAATCATGGACACTGAGTAAATTACGCGGCTATGCAAGTAGGCATGCTGTGCGGCCATCGAAGAAACTCCGCGCCGCTACCCTTCCCGCGCGCTGTGTCTATTCGTTGGATAAATAATTATTTAACTTTAAGCTACATTTACTCAGTGATCAATTGATATTTTTTTCATCTAATACATATAATGGCCAAAGATCACGTCCTCGACTATTGAACATGTCTCACAAATCATGCAGTATCTTCAATAAACTTGATATTACAATATGATAATTACTAGTCTATTACTAGTACTGTTATTATCTGCTATTCAGGCGAACGTGCATGTATGCATATTTGATTGACCACTTCAATGATAATAATTGCTCTATTACGGACTAACTGTTGGCCGATAGTCTGTTTGGCTGGAGTATTGCTATACATAAAACAGTGTTTAATTAGGTTCTTGAGTAGAATTGTGGCCTGGCATCCAAGAATTGAGACCTATACTTAAATGTTGTTTATGAAGACAACTAGCTGACCCGGCAAACGTTGTTTTGCCATATTCTCAGGCCTAACGAATGTACAAACAAAATTCATTAAAATCGGTTGAGCCGTTTTGGGGTTCGCGCACAAAACCCGTGACACGCGAATTTTATGTATTAGATTTCTCCTAAAACCAGCTTAGCCTTTGCCTTGTTTATAAGATACCAAAAATAATAATATCACTTAAATGCACTATAATAATTATAATAATCTTTTTCATTTCTGTATGGTTTATACCATTAGTTCGGCGACGCTACGCCAGTGCTACGTGACTGATACGGTACTTCTACGGTGGCGCTACGTAACAGCTACGACAACGCTACGCGAAGCTACAAAAACTAAAGTTTAACTCAATTCTAATGTTATAGTACTCACATACGGTTTTGCTCGATAGTTTTACTCTAAATCGAGTAATAATTACTGTGTCGATTGCAAAACTGACAGCTCGAATGCTCGCATCGAGCCAGCTCGCTCGCATCGGGCCGGTTCGTTGGAATTAAATATATTGATTTAGAGCAAAACAATCGAGCAATGCTAAATGTGTGGACGAAAGCCCTAGCCGCAGGTTTTGCTCGACGTTATTGCTCATTCGAACAAAACCGTGTGAGTTCTTAACATAAGAATTCTTTCCAACACCTAATTTATTAAGCTGAATAAACGTTGTTAAGATTTTTACCAAGGCTGTTATAAGATGTTATAGCCAATTATTTTATTGTACAGCTGTTAACATACAGTTTGATATTATAGACAACCACTATCTTATAATGTTTTTCAGATAATACCACCCTCACAAGTAGAACTCAAATAGTGTGTATAGTATGTTGTATGTATTTATGTGTTATACAAAAAGGCCTTTCTGGAAATATTGTTGAATATTTATAATCCGTGGTACATGAAAAGGGCCACTTACATACACCGGCAAACCTTTGCGCCCACAGACGTCTGACTCCGAAATGATTGATGTTTGGCTACCGAATATCGCAAATATAATAATATATTAGCGTCTAAAACATTACGTAACACTACCTCAGTGTAGTATTTAGAATTTATGAACGAGGTTAAAGAGATAATAAAAAATAAAAATAAATAAAAAGCAAGGGCGGCCTTATCGCTATAAGCGATCTCTACCAGGCAACCCTGCAAGGCAGGAGAGTTCAGAAGCAAGAGGTTACAATTATCCATTTTATTTTTTAAATACGAAAGTGTGTCTGTCTATCTGCCTGTTACTTCTTTAAGCCCAAACCGCTGAACCAATTTTTCTGGGATGGAGATACTTTGAGTCCCGGGAAAGGACATAGGATACTTTTTATCCCGGAAAATGCGCGGTTCCTACGCGATAAACAAATTTTGGGCAACGGATTTTCGGACGTCATCTTGTGAAAAAAAATAGAAGCTATTTGTTATTATTATTAACGTATCCGCAGTCTACTAGCTAAGTGCATGTCTCTCTATACATAGATCATCGGTTCGATTCCCACATTGGAACACTTAAACTTTCGGATCTTTGCCGCGAGCGACCGCAACCGATAAAAATTCAAATAAAATGCCACTTTATGACATATTATGTTATAGGTTTCATTTTACTCTTCGCCACTAGCTTTCTCGCCACAAGCGACGGCAGCATGAGTCGCTACACAAAATATATCTGTAGAAAATGATACCTTTAGTCTTTGTCATGAAGTGGCATTTTATTTCATTTTTTGTCGGTTGCGGCTACCCGCGTAAAAGACCGGAAAGTCACTTTTAGTATAAAGTTGAGTAAGCCCGAGTTAGCTAATTGGTGATTACCTGATTGTCTGACAAGAAGAATGAGATACCTCAGATGGACATAGTATTCCTAGTTAGTTTTACGCCCAATTTCTCGCTGGTCTATTCGTCCCATTGAGAAATGACAGTAAAAGGAACTACGAATTTCTTTGCGTTTTGCGCCTATACTTGGGCACTATAAAAACGACTACTTGGTTTTTTTTAATGAAATAAAGGGGCAAACGAGCAAACAGGTCACCTGATGGAAAGCAACTTCCGTAGCCCATGGACACTCGCAGCATCAGAAGAGCTGTAGACGCGTTGCCGGCCTTTTAAGAGGGAATAGGGTAATAGGGGAGGGTAGGGAAGGGAAGGGAAAAGAGGAGGGTAGGGAAGGGAATAGGGTAGGGGATTGGGCCTCCGGTAAACTCACTCACTCGTCGAAACACAGCGCAATCGCTGTTTCACGCCGTTTTTCTGTGAGAACGTCATTCGTGCCGAAGCATGGCTCTCCCATGTATAAATATATTATGTTGCCCATGGGCCATGATTGATGTTGGTTGTGCAAAGTTGTATTTAAAAAACTCAACTGAACAAATGTGCTACTCGTAAACTTGAAAAGTATAATATTATGCAGGTAATATTATGTTTGTGTTCGCATAATATCTCCGAAACTACAAATCGATATAAGTAATTATTTTTTGATGTACAGTGTTGTTCATTGTTCAACTTAGAGAATACTGCAAGTTTCATGAAAATGGTACAGTAGTTTTTGAGGTAAGGAATTTTGAAGTCGGTTTTATTTTAGAATATTATCTTGTTATTGAACTGCATATAAATGTTACCGCTGTGTACAGACAGTCCATTTAATTTACTTCAATCGCTCTATAATTCAACATCATTTCAAAATTGATATTTGTCGTTAAACACACAAACCTTAATGGATTGGAAATGTGTTGCATTTGTAGAAACATGCAATTACTGTGCATTTGATATTACTGTGTTTACTTTACTGTGCATAAGAATGCCACTATACAGAGTGTAACAAAACAAAGTACTTTGAGTTTACAGTATAGTAGTAGTCCCCCGTATAGAGTTCACTCTGAGATCTATACTAGGGACGCATAATAATAATATTACTAGCTATTTGTCCGAGCTTTGCTCGGTATTCGATAAAACACGAATAAAATTACATTTTCTAAAAATAATTCCTAGCTAGATCGATTTATCGCCCCCGAAACCCCCTATAAGTATACTAAATATCATGAAAATCGTTAGAGCAGATTCCGAATTATATGATAATACAAGAATTGCTCGTTTAAAGATATAAGATATTATACCCTTAAGTATTATCATTTTGTTTTGTTACACTCTGTAAAACCATGTGCAAAGTTTAGACAACGTATTATCTATTGATTTATTCAGCTCTCAATCAAAAACGATAACCTTGCACACAACCAAAGACCAAGCGTATACGCATCGCAATAAGATTCATTTTAGCTTAGCATAATACTGTAGGTTCTCGGGCGGATCTTCTCTATTTTTCATGTTTTTTTTAAATATCTTAGGAAATAAATATTAAAAAACAAAATTGTTCAGTTAAAGAATTTTTAATATAGATTTACTAACAATTTATTTAAATAAAATGTACAATTATCCTAGTTAATACTTATATTTCGATGAAATAGAGTTTTTTAGGAGGTAAGTTTGTAAATTAATTACAGCCAAAGTATTACGTTTCATTAAAATGTTTATGGTTTAAGGTATTTTGAATATTGTGCTTTATATCTCATATTTTTAACACTTCGTTATTATATTGGAACTAGGTAAACCAGGAGTCACGGAATAACAAATTGGGGTTTATCCTCGCTTTAAGTATATAACAAAATTAAAATATTTGATTTCCACATCCATATTCTATCTGTGTCTATATTTTTTTTAATTTTGATTAAATGTGGTATAGAGTTATTTAGAGTTTTTAAGAAATACCATAAGATAGTCTTCGTCAAGAAAACATATACGGTTCCCGCGTCATAAACTTCTAAGCAAACGAAGTTACGGGCAAAATTAAATAGTAATTAAATGTACACCTACTTCTATTATAAACATCTTTCATTCGACACCCTTATAAAGTTTGCGCTAAGTGTTACCAAACACAAACTTATAAACAATGTGTGTCAGACGATTATCCCGGTAAGCTCACAATATGATACTCGATATCCTTGAAGCAAATCCAAAGCGGTACGGATCTGATATCAACCTTGTTATTATAATAAACATCGAGAAACTCACTTGTTCACTAATAATAATGCCTCCGCGTCGGTTTCGGTGACGTAGGCCGGTTTAATTGGAACTGGACTTCAGGTTTAATTTTATAGTGCTCAAGTATCTGCGCATTATTCGAAAATTCGCTCTTCCTTGACTATCGCGAAGGATGGATGATCGACACTATTGGCGAAAGCTCTATTGATCAGCTTGTATTACTTTAATTAAACGTAGAAACAACGTTGATCCAACGCTGGAATTGAACTCACGATCTCCTCGTCAAGAGCGTTCTAAAGCTCCAAACCACTAGACTACTGAGGCAACAGACGTTTGCTCACTTAATAATAGGAATCTGCAACGTTAAAATGACAATTCCCGTGAGCGAAGAATGAAAAATCATTTGGACTTTACCCCGACCGACACGTTTAAAACAATAGAGCCAAAAAATCCGTATAAAATTATAATGAAGCACTCCGCTAACAAGAGCTATTGAAAAATACTGAAATATTTTCCATCGCTGAAAACGTGTTAAAAAAAATTCAATCGATCACGCAGCTTCCAATCCGAAAAATGTACATTGTTAGGCGCCTCTCGGTTTTTTTGGAGTATTTAAACAATCGCTTTAGAACGGTATTTAAAATTTCTTTTTTACGACCTACATCTACATCAAACAATTTTTCGTGTCGATACGCGCGTTCGGGATTATTTGCATTGGACTTTTATTTGCACGTCGCTCACTTTATATTGGCGATATAGGATTTTGTAGCTTTTTAACGAATTCGTATAAATCGGTATTTGTCGGAATGGGAACAGTTGTAATGATGATATAGGCGTAATTAAATGTAATATTTTTCCCCTGGAGTTCGGTTAGCATCACTGCAAATAAATCCCAGTTTCTGTGGTGTTTTAATAAAAGTTTATCTTATCGATAGCTTTGTTGATTAGTTGACGTGTTTATCCTAACCTAATCTGCTAATAACAAGCATAAAAATAAAAGCAGTAAACTGTATCCATTATGTTTAAAACAAAGTAATAGCCAGTATAGTTTAGTTGCCTTGTTAAGCCTTTTTAATACATCGTGTTCAGTAATAATATGTTGGCTTTACCTTGAGTAATTTCCATTGAAATTTAACGTCACCGAACCGGGTCAGAGCCCTCGAGGTTCGAACTAACTAACCTAACCTAACCATTACGTACAATATTGTGATGTGCTTAACACACGTACTCGGTAATAGACTTGCCTGATGCCGGATTACACCCCGACTGTCATACTCCCTTGTTTGATGTTCACTGAATTATATATATCAGAAAGACACATGTGACATGATAGCTAATTACGATACTATTGATAGTATACAGATTTTAACAAAGCAAAGTAAAACTTTAGTTTGTGTATGTATCACAGTAAAGTTCACTGGGAACGTAGCAGTTCTGAAAGAGCATTTTTTGTAATTTGCATGAGTATTGAGTAAGCGCCCCAACATCGTGAATTTTCACGTAAAAAAGTTTAAATAAAGTTACTCTTTCAGCGCTGCTACTTTCACAGTGAACTCTATACGAGGGACTCATGTACGTTGTACAGTTATACACCCTAAAGAATTATCACTATATTTTATTATACCTTGTACCTATAACGTAAAAAAGAGAATTGATGATTTTGATCAAATTTTAAACTTTAATTCAAAGATTGTCTTCGCCAGATGTATTTAAAGTTACAGGACTTAGCAGGTACGAAGTCGGTGATATTATGATAATTGATAACACATACTGAATAGGTTTATTGTATGAAAATGTCCAAGTTATGATTATTATAATAATTAAAATTACCTAAATCCTTCAGCACTATGTAATGGAAAAAAAATTGAAAAAATATCAGTATCGACGGCAGCGTGAAATTTCCGGGAATAGTATTTTATTTCAATATTTTAGTAATCAAATTTTCACGGAAAAAGTGGCTGGTACTTTTTAATTCTAGATAGTGCCGTAAATAATATTTTTACCAAATTAAAATGACTGATAAGCCATACAACGTCATTTGTTATATATTTAATATTTATATTATACTAGCTGTCCCGGCAAACGTTGCTTCGCCCATATTATTTTATTGAAGTGACTAAATAAGCATGTTGCCATGGCAACGTCGATCGCTATCCCGTCATGTCCCGTCGCACAAACAATGGTCGCCGTCAGTCTCGAGTTGTAATAATTTACTATTATTTATTCAACAAATTCACTTATCAATTTAAAAAGTACCCAGTAGCCGATTCTCAGACCTACTGAATATGCATATAAAATTTGGTTAAAATCAGTAAAGCCGTTTCGGAGGAGTACGCGGCCTAACATTGTGACACGAGAATTTTATATATAAGATAAATTGTTTTGTTTTACAGTCGTATTTAGATACACAAAACATGGTCATGTTCTTTTATCATTAAAAATTTCAAGGAACCGAAATTTGGGTCACTTTAAGCAATGTCTGGCAAAAGTTTACCCAGTAAGTTTAAGATATTACTTCGTAAAACACAATTAAAGGCTTAGGTGACCTTTATTATCAGTAATTCGAGAAAATTCGTTAAAATAAATTTCCTTTCATTGAAATGTTAAGTAGAATATTATAAAAAGGTCACGATGTTGTTGTTTGATTTATTTAAAAAGCCTAACATTCTTTAAATTATATTATTATCAAATTCCTGGTAAAGAATGTCAATATGTAAAATTGTTATTTCGCAATAATTATTTAATTTTAGAAGTATGATAATAAGTATTAATTTAGTTGTGTTACTAGGCTTAACTCTCATTTTATGAAACGATGACAATAATTTATGTATCTCTATATCTGTTAAGTATACTTACACTATTACATAATATTTGTTTTTTCTGCCTACTTATTTCATGTAGTACCAACATTCAACAAGTAAAATATTTTAGCTATATTACCGTCTAAGTCTTTCTTAACAACTTGTAATAAATTATTTGAATAATTAATGTACCTTTATAATATTCCATGAACAAGAACTACACAGAGAACTGTCTAATGAGTAAAGACGGGAAAATTACTGTTTGCCGCTTTTTTTCTATTTATTCAATGTGCTAAGATATTTAAATACACTGGAAGTAAAGAGATTATGTGATTGAAATTTTCATAAATACTTTTGGAAGTTATTTTCGAACACGTTCTTAGAATCGTTCGTTTTATAAACTGGGTAGGACGTTCAGTTTGTTTCTTTTTTTTCGAGTTTATCATAGCAGATATTGTTTTTAAAAATAATAAGTCATAGAGTTGCGCATGGAATTCATTCAGTTAGAATGAATTCAGATTCAAACAAAAATTAGTTTGAAATATAGAGGGAATGTGTCACATTACTTCCACGATTAATGGCCACAACGTGACCTAAGTCTCAACCCTGAGCACTTGAAAAGGCTACAGTCATTTATATTTTGTATGTACTTTAAGTACATTATCATGGAGCTACTTTTATTGGAATATTACCTACTCCTATTTTCGTCTCTCCAAGGACAGCTTTAGCATGTCCCTCGGGCTCCCTGAGATCATATAAAAGGATTTTCGTGGTTGGATACCGCTGTCGATACATGGGAATTAAAACTTTTAAATCGGGACTTTACGTTACTTATTCTAGTAGTAATGCTACTACGAGTACATACTTTTTCTCGACGTTTCGGCCGTGTTGCAACGGCCGTGGTCACGAGGGGACTAGTAAGTATGTACTCGTAGTAGCATCACTACTAGAATAAGTCGCTTTAAGTCCCGATAAGAGCCAAGCCCGTTTGAAAAGAACCGTACAATTCGTAACAATGGATGCCTTTTTTATTTTTTTATATGTTTTGATGTTACTTCGTTGTTCGTTGATAATACTGATGCTTCTTTACAGGATTACGTCACTTCAGAGCTTTTACTCTAGACGCGAGAGCTTAGCACGTAACGTACACTACCAACTTATAAAATCGCATTGTATAAAGCTATATATAGCTTAAAAGCTACAAATAGATTGCGTCGTAAAGTTGTAATGAGGCGAATTAATATCTCAAATAAAAAGTTAATCCAAATCCTCCGGCGAAACTTTTAATGTGTTTTTATAATTCAACTCTTCCACTTTTATAAATTTCTCAATGCCACACAAAATTTTTGCGAAATTAAAAAGTAACAAAGATTAATGGTTCCTTTTCTTGAGTCATGCTGGCTTTGGCCTATTTTCAAAATGAAAAAACCCTAATTGTTCGCCGCCAATGTGTGCAGTAAAGTTAAGTTATCTCTTGACATAGACGTAGGTATAAGGATGTTTTGGCGCATGGAATATGAGGGCTGAGAATGGCAATAATAATATCAGAGTTTATAATATCAGCTATATAGAAAGTGTAGGTTTCGAAATTAAACCCAGTACAGGCACTGGCCAAAGCATCACTGCCGTGCCACTGGTAAGACAAGAGCTTTACGTCACTATAGAAATTGCAACAAAGTAATTAAACGTCAATGCACTGTCGGGCATAAAAGTGAAGAAATTAAAAAGTGGCAACATCGTAGTTTCATCCCTTTCAAATCAATCTAAGAAAAAAGGGATGACACTACGATGTTGTCACTTTTTAATTTCTTCACTTATAAGCCAGACTATATATTTTGGAACGAATCAACAATGTGAAGTCGATTTTAGTCGTCGTGTGCACTACCCAGTATACTCTCGGATACTTGGTTGACGTTAATGGTGGTGAAATAGAAGGAAGAAATATATTGGCCTATGTAAGAGGCAGGCAGAGGCATAAATAAATTGGACACAAGTTACTAATAACTTAACCATTACCTAATCGGCTAGCCAGTAAGCCTCAATGTAAGTCACCTTCCATACATATTACAGTAGTCTAGTCTTGTCTTGTCTTGTCTGGAACGTCACTCAGATAACTATCGAGAGAGATTATCCTCTGCGGCCCTGTTACGACAAAACGATGCAAGCCGGGTTACATCGTTTTGTAATAATATAGTCTAAATTTATGTACTTGATGTAAGCTTTGTAATATTGATTGAACCCAAAAAATTGAGGACAATTTTAATTAAAATATTCCATGTATCATTTTGCTGTAACAAAAATGTGGGTGAAATACTTCTGCAAAACGCTGTAACGCTTACAGCGCTTTGTATTTTTATTTATTTTATATTAATTTGTACCCGTAGTAGGATAACAATCGCCCAAATTTGAGCTTATTTTTATTTTTTCAAAACGCTGCAAGCTGAGTTATTTAATATTTTATGTAAGCTTTGTAATATTGCAGGCACATGTTTTTATTGTATTTTAAGATAATTAAAAAACATATGATAGCCGTAAACTATGTTCAAATGAAAATTTGGAAACATTATAAGTAATCAGCTCATATAGAAACCATATACCACCTATCTACACTGGATAACATTTGGTAACGATCTGAAGTTAAAAAAAAATAAACTATATTTTTTAAAGTTGACGTATTACAGGATACAGCGTTTTTTCGTAACAGGGTATAGTCCCAGGGTTATTACTTATTACACTATTTACCAACCTTATTTTAATTTTCTTTATTAAGCGACTTCAAAAAAGGAGGTTTCATAATTCGACCGTAGATCTTTATTGCCACAACTTCGTTGCTTCTAAACTTGTTTATCCCGCGGTGTCCGTACATTTTTCCGACTCTCAAATAATTTCCATAGTCAATTCATCTTAAACATATTTTAGCTCAAGCGAGTAAAATTATCACATATAGACAGACAAACAAAATTCGTATTATTGTAATTTTTTTTTTGTAAAAATAAAAATCAGACGTAATATTACAGGTTGTAACAAAACTAAGTGATTATACTTTAGAGACACCCCAGCATCATGAACTTGCCCATACATAAAATAAAGTTACTCTGTATTATAAAACAGTACCTGGATGACCGAGCTTTGCTCGGTATAGCAAACACTCATTGACTTCGTGTTACTTAATAACGCCATCTGATGGTCGTTAAAACAATTTGTTGTTAACAAAATAGTATTATTATTCGCCAATAGCTGTCAAATGATTCCTAACTAGATCGATTTATCGCCCCCGAAACCCCCTATATACTAAATTTCATTAAATCGTTGGAGCCGATTCCGAGATTCCAATTATATATATATAAGTACAGGGTGTAACAAAAACAAGTGATAATACTTTAGGGTGTATACGTGTTCCTTGTAGAGAGTTCACTGTGAAAGTAGCAGCGCTGAAAGACCAAAATTTTTTTTCACTTTTGTATGGGGAAACTCGTGACGCTCGGGCCCTTGCCAGTTGCCAGAGCAATTCTTGGTGTAAATATATATATATATATATATATATATATATATATATATATATATATATATATATATATATATATATATATATATATATATATATATATATATATATATATATATATATATATATATATATATATATATATATATATATATATATATACACCAAGAATTGCTCGTTTAAAGATATAAGATAATGGTATACAGGATGTAACAAAACTAAGTGATAATACTTTAGGGTGTGTACGTGTTCCTTGTAGAGAGACATACTTGTACACACCCTAAAGTTTTATCACTTATTTTTGTTACACACTGTATAAAGTAAATACAGGGAACTCATACACCCCCAAAAGTATTTTCACTTCACAATATGTGACACCCTGTAGACGTAAACAATGTTAATTCGTTTATTGCGCGGAAACAGCACATTTTCCCGGGACTCAAAGTATGTCTATACCAAATTTCAGAAAAATCGGTTCAGTGGTTTAAGCATGAAGAGGTAACAGACGGACACACTTCCATTTTTATAATAGTTGTATTAGGATATTGGGAATCAATCTAGATTATAGTTAATATACTAAGATGATGTTTTACATTATGTTATGAAACTTGAACAAGTGCACCTAGAACACTTAAGTTTACGCAAACATACAAATCTATTTATAGCTATTTTGTAATAAAGCTTAATAAAAAGGTTTCTGAATAAAACATCTATCACTGACGCTCACGTCATTACGTAAGTACAAAGGCGAGCATTTTCCGAGAAATCGCCTACAAAACAATTTGTATTCATTGTACATCATGCTATTATCTACGTTAAACGTTGGATGTCATAAAAAGTTTGGTTGATGGATGATTTAAAAGCGTATTCGTGTCTCTTTTAACTCCAAACTACTCATGTGATTTATTATAATCTTCACGTACATTAATTATTTTAAAATTTAAAACAATCCGCTTCGTTGTTACCGCAGTAATATAATTTAAGTCTCATAACATATTGGAGAATGTTAAAACTGAATGTCCAGCTTAAAAACGTAAAATTAATTTGTGGTAGTGGAAAAAAGCACAATGACTCACCAGCAGCCCTAACATGGCCACAGTAGAAATGTGAAAGTATAGAACCACTGCGGGAATAAACTGAAGGTACCGTTCCGATCTATACCGCGGCTACTTTATTATCTCCAGTGTTTCTATTCTTTTACATTTTTACTGTGGCCATGCTAAGGCTGCTGGAAAGGCACTGAAGAAATACCACCAACGTCGCGACTTCGCCAGCCGGCTAGCGAAAATCTTTGAAGACGACTAATTGGTGCCACAGAAACTTTTATTGAGAATAATTCGGTAAGTAACTAAATCACTAGCAAAGTTATTCGATTTATAGTTTTGAATTCTTTCAGAAAAGAAAGGGTGGCATTTTTTTCTCGTGCGCCCGCGCTGTATTTGGTTGGGTAACACGATGGCGCGAGTATTTGAATGTGGAATATAAGATATAATATCTCGGTTTCAGTGATAATAGCCGTTTTAATCAAAACCAGCTTATAGCTATTTTGTACACCTGTGACTTTGTAAAGTTTATGTGTGTGTGCATGGTACGCAATACATAAATAGAAAGAATGACTGATGGTGAGAGATTAGAATACAACTTTTAACCTTTTATAATTCCGACACTAAGATCAAGCAATCCAAATTCTTGATAATTATGATGTAAGTAAAGTAAACTCGTAAATAAAACTTACGGAGATTGGCAGAGACACGGATGTCTCCGTCCATCCCTAAACTATTGGATAATGGTGGAGTATAAAAATATATTACATTAAATAAGTATTCAATCTTACTTAATATTATAATAAAATTTTATTTACTTGTTGATTACTACGATTGTTAAATGGACTCTCCTAATGGTACCGAAGTCGTGGAAAAATTTGGCAGGTAAGTTTAATTGCACTCTGTATACGTATATATTATATACCTGTATATAATATAATAATTATTGCCCTATAAATAACGAAATATCAGATCATATTAAAGCGAAATATACTGTGTTATGTTATTAGTTTTGTAGCCTAGAGCTAGGCTCTGGCGTCGCTTTATTTCAGTTATTAGCATAATGAAATTGCCAACGTGTGTGACTGTTTGCAGACGACGCGAGCTCTGTATCCACAGTTGGCTTTTTCGTCATATTTTTGCTCTTTTCGAGTATAAATGGAATTTATAGGCAATTTATTAAACGATTAATGTTATCGCATCGAAAACATCTGCTTCGTAAAACCGGCCGTCGCGTCGTTTCGCTGCAAAAACTTTTGGTTTAAGTTAATTACTACTATCTACAGTCTACTAAAAATTTAAAACTATTTTAATAATTCATTAAATATTACGTATTTCCTGGTTTCGATTTCCCTTAATGTACTTAAGATACTATAAATCACCTTATAGTATCTCAAGTACATCTGCACGAGGCGAGCCAAGCGAAGCGCAAGGACACTACCTACCTTTTCTCGAAGTGTTTCGTCGTCTTTTTGAACCGTCATAGAGTCGTTTTCCGATGTGCCAGATAGTTAATATTCTCAGGATACGATGTCAATAATGGGCTAATTAAATAAACAAGGTCTTAATTGAATAGCTTATACTGACTCACTGACACACTGATGATCATCAAAATTTGGCTACTTCCTGAAGTGCTAGAAAGCTGAAATTTGGTATGTGATCTCTAAGTTTAGTTCAGTATACATCGTAAACTAAATACAACCAACAAAAAAATCATAAACATAACTTTCGCCCCTATCCCCTAAAATGGGGGGATGGAGATATTATGAGACTTTGACCAATAATTTTATGAATTAGGACATAAAATTGGTGTAATAGTTTTCAGGGAATTGTAGACAGTAACTAAAAAACCTTTAAATAAGTACTTTAAAGGTTTTTTAGTTGGTTCTTGCCAACTTAAAAAAAGAACTGAAATCCCACCAAAAACATTTCTTGTAAAATGTTGCCGAGACGATCAAATAAGTTTTACCCTGTGAAAAAGATAAATGAGATCTTATGCTGAGCCAAGCTTCTGAATCTACACGGCCTAAATCTACTGACCCTAACTTAAACAAATTCTACATACCAGTAAATATTTATTATGTGTGGCTTGGCTGTTTCGTTACTAACTTCAGATCAGAAACTAAATATTGGCATCACCTCCGCGACGGTAGCGAAACGGCGAAGCTATACATATTTACTGGTTTGGAATTTGTTTATATAAGGGTTAGTAGATTTAGGCCGTGTAGATTCAGAAGCTTGGCTCTACACGAGATCTCACATATTTTTCACAACATTTCACAAGAAATGTTTTTGGTGGGATTAATTATTATATTTTATCCTAAAGTACTTCAGTGTTTTATACTTAAAACAAGACAGTCACGTTTATTTATGAAATAATTATTAATAAAATATATAATTTATCAATAATAGCAGCAAGCGGCTCCATGAAATTTTATAATTAAGAGGGTTTTTATATTATTAGTTATTACTAGTTAATAGACGCCCGCAAATCTGTTGCGCCAAAAATCATTTACATGCGGGAACCGTTCATTTCCCGGGAAAAAGTATCCTATTTCCTTTCCCGGGAAAAGGACATAAGATATTTTTTTCCCAAAATATATCCATACCCAGCCAAATCGGTTCAGCGGTTTGGGCGTGAAGAGGTAACTGACAGACAGATAGACAGACATACACACTTTCGCATTTAAAATATTAGTATGGATTTATAATATTATGATATTAGTAAGAAGTATGGATGTTATAAACACAAGTACACAATACAAGTAACGTCCAGCGTATATGCGCTTGGTGACTTTGGTAATGGCTTTTTTTCATTTATATTTTCTTTTATATATTTTTCTAAAACACCGAGCAAAATTTGGTCCCATTTCTAGGCTCTGTATTTATATTATACAAATAATATAGAATTTACCGTACCTTTATTACTAAACATAATTACGCTGAAATTTAATTTGACCCTCTAATTTACAGAATTCGATACTTTACCTGAACATAACCTGGCCCCAAAGTTATGTTCCAAATTCATCACAAACAATATCAAATTGACCCGTATTATGAATTTAAATTATGTACCTGATTGATATAATGATTGCTATGGAGCTGGTAGTTCAAAATATAATTGATTTAAATGATTGATTAAATTTAAATGATTTGTTAAAGCTATTCAATCGACTCATTTGATGTTTTCAATGCAATTACTTGAATGCGTGGATGATTTCATTAAATTATTTTACCAATAAAATATGTTTTGATTGATTTTATAACCATTACAAAAGCCAAAAGTTTTTATTTTTGTTACATCTTCACTAATGGACGAGTTTTAATCTATGAATCTAGATTCTAGCCAAACATAGTACTTACCTTAACTACTTTACTTTTTACCTTAAAAGTGTCAATATCGAATACTTACCTTCACGTAGGTGGAGCTACGGGGAAAACTGAGTAAAGTACAAAAACGTACTTATTCATTAAACCTATTTTTATTTATACGTAAGAGAGCCATGCTTCGGCACGAATGGGCGGACTCGACAGGAGAAATACCACGTTCTCACACAAAACTGGCGTGAAACGGCGCTTGCGCTGTGTTTCGCCGAGTGAGTGAGTTTACCGGAGGCCCAATCCCCTACCCTATTCCCTTCCCTACCCTTCCTTATTCCCTTCCTTTCCCACCCCTACCCTCCCCTATTACCCTATTCCCTCTTAAAATGCCGGCAACGCACCTGCGGCTCTTCTCATGCTGCGAGTGTCCATGGGCGACGGAAGTTGCTTTCCATCAGGTGACCCGTTTGCTCCTTTGCCCCCTTTTTTCATTAAAAAAAAATTAAGGAATAAAATATGGTAATATTATTGCGACCCTTTAAGAACTTACTACCGCACTTTTTTTTTACAAATTGAATTTCACTTAATTAAATGAAAATCTTGTCATAGGCCATAAACAAAATTTGTCTGTGTCAAAACTCTTCAATAAATTGCAGCTGAGGTAATAAGTACTCATCATTGAATATATCTAAGTGTGGCAGCTAATTTTTTAAATTAAATACAATTTTCATATAAGAGTTTGTTGGTGTAAATAAAACAAACTTCACGCGAATGTGTGGCTTAAATCTCTATCTCTGAGGCACTAAATAAAAATGAGGGAGGTCAAGTGAAGTATTCTCGTAGAATGAGCAAAGTTTAGAAATGTTTCAGTTCTTAACAACTCCTTGTGGGGTTTGTTCTGATTTGTACGGCGAAGTGCTAAGTGACATCTCAACAATTCTTTTTCAGGATTTCCTAAATATAAAGAAAAAGAGTAGCTCACTTTAGAAAGTTGATAAATTTTAATGATAACCAGTAAGAAAAACCTGAGGAGACATTCTGTAATTATTCGAAACGCGGATATGTGTAATTCACGAGCAAAGAGAATATTTTAATCACTACGTTTTATTTACGAGCTCCACTTTATATCGTAGTATAATTATCGTACTGCACTCTATGACAGCCGACAGCGCTGCTGTAAAAATATTTACACAGGGAATTAATTACTTAGCAATAGCTTTAGTATCTGCCAAATTTTATATGATCTCTTTTATCTCTTAATATCTCTTTTAGTAGAGGGTTTGTAAAGTTATTGTTACAAAATTTTAAAGTAGGCCGAACTTCAAAAGAACACATGTGCTACACTATATTTCGTTAACTTTCTTCTGACATAACAATAGTGTAGGTGAATATCAAAACCCGGCAAGTCACACCCATACTCGAAACTGAACTCTTGTCGATTTTATTGACTTTTGTGAGAAAAATGGAACAACACAGTACATACAAATTAGTGTGGTGAATCCTGAAAGAGCAAAGAAGATGTCTGTGTCAAAAGTTAAAAAGAAAAATGCCGAGAACAAAGTTTAAAAAACATATTTCACTCATTTGCCAAGTTTCGCTTATGGTGGACATACTGGGATTTGATATTTGCCTACACAATATATCCAGACAAGAAATATGTTTACGGTAGATTTGCGATGCAATCCGTTTTCGCTATAAAGGTAACGAGGCGAGTAAGCACATAACAATCTCTCATGAGCGACAAGGGAGACATAAAAGAGAAACGTTTTATGAGTCTTGTATGTATAGTTACTAAGCCAGATAATACAACAATAACGTATTGTGAGTTCACGCGCAAATAGAACACACTGTATGTTGTGTTTAAAAAGATACCAATATGGAACATTACGCAAGGAGTATTTCCGGACCTATACGACCTGCAAACCTTCAAGAAGAGAGCGTATTCCCTCTTAAAAGGCCAGCAACGCACCTGCAGCTCTTCTGATGTTGCGAGTGTCCATGGGCGACGGCAATCTACCAGCCCGGAAAAGTTCTGAGATCCTTGACATAGAACCTACGCTAAGGTAAGCTGGTACCGACTTCAAAAGTACAGAGATTGAGTACAGAAATAGTTGAGGTTTAGGCGAAGTCTGAAGACGGCACTATAATAACGAATAAGAATTATTTGATTCTTTTTAGATTATTTTTAAGAATATTACTTTTGTTTTTACCTTGGAAGTCGGTTTTAATTTTTTGTTAAAAAATAATAATTTTACTCTTTTTAGTTACCTATGAGACCACAAGGCTATATTACTTATAGCTTGTTGTCTTAGAGTTGTACATATTATTACTAGCGGTCGCCCGCGGAACCGCCCGCGTGGATGTCGGTTACGGCTGCAAAAAGCGTACCCAGGAAAGAGTCGGTCAGCAAACTGATTCTCAGGTCAATTCACAGACTGCAACACTGACATCGACGACGCGGACGCAGTCATTATCCGAAGGGATGCATATTATAGTGCACACTGCACAGATTGTCTTCCTCCCGCACGCGCACCCCCACTTGGTGACGCCCACTATCGTTATATTTTCATTTCGCCATAATTTCAAAACTAAACGTCCAATTTTAATCATTCAAAGACCAAATGTTATCTACAAAAACCGTACTTAGTGATGAAATAATTTATTTTCATAAGGATTAATTGCATAAGTAAAATAAACGCGTTTAAATGTTGTCCAAAAAAAATTCAAGATTTTTAAATAACAAAATTGTTATTGTGCCTTACTCGACATAGATAAGTATAGTGTGTCGCGGACTTTTTTGTAGATATTTATAAGATCTACAATTACTTAGAACATTTTATGGTTCTATCTTATATAGTTTCGGCAGCGTAAGCAAAACAAGTAACTTTTCTGGTTGATTTTACACCTGGCGTCCGAAAAACCCAAATATCTTACGAAAGCCAATTTTTTCCAAAATAAAATTTAGCCTATGTTCAGCAGAAATAATGTAGAATTCATTGGCTTTTGCTTGGAGTAGTATAAATAAAGCCAAAATCCTCGAACTTGTATCTATAAGGATTCAAAAGTTCTGTTGGGTACCTTCGGAACCAGGGTACATCCTGGTGCAAAATCTTACTTTTTGGTAGTATATGCCTAAAACACTTCAGAAAAAATCAAAATCACTATATGTTTCTATACAAATTTCAAGGAGTCCCCTCGATTCCTCATGGATCCCATCATCAGATCACCATTTTTGTGAACATGGTACCAACCTCGGATTTAACCCTGTACAACAACAAAATAATCATGAAGATCGGTCCACGAACGGCGAAGTTATGGTTGAAAATACAAATATATATATATATATATATATATATATATATATATATATATATATATATATATATATATAACCTCTTCCTTTTTGGAAGTCGGCTAAAAATGCAACTATAACGATTGTTGTTTTTTAAATATGTGAGACCTCAAAGTATTTTAGATTTGACTTAGCCAGTTTTAGGAACTAACGGCCCTAATTTTATAAAAAAATACTGTTAAATGCGTTATATTTTCTAGGCTAATGGCAGACCGGAGGTTTTCATCAATCACAGCCTAAGCCGATTAAGGGTTATTATCTCGCTAAATTCTGTTTTACTGCGAGCGTATAACCTCCTCCTTTTTGGAAGTCGGTTAAAAATGCAACTATAACGATTGTTGTTTTTTAAATATGTGAGACCTCAAAGTATTTTAGATTTGACTTAGCCAGTTTTAGGAACTATAAAAATGCTGAATAGCTTTGTAAAAGAAAACTAGCCAAGCAAATCTAACCTATTTTAAAGTCAAGAAAAGGAGTTCAATACTTTTTCATAATGAATCATTGTTTCTATAAATACATATTTCGATTTTGCATGGAACTTGTCACTCATTTAGATCTCCATTCTTTTTGCGGCGAAGTGCACAACCATGCATAATTTTTGCATCGAGTTTGGCTCCCCTTTTTACATTTATGTTTTTCGTAGCATAATGAATACTAGTAGAATCAGAGTAGTCACGTAATTTTCCCATGCTTAAACCGCTTTTAAAAGTTGCCCGGGAATGTTTATACGACGGTGCTTTGTGGTTTTGTAAAGAACTTTATTACACATTGTTTGAGAACAGAGCAAATGTAATAATCGCATTTTTCCCTATGCAGGAGAGCTGAGGCGTGGTTTCCATTCGGAAACGAGAATGCTGGGAAAATAACATCATGAGAGTACAATATAGTCCTAGCCCAGTCAAATTATAATTTATACAAACCCCAATATTATTTTAAAGATTTTAAATTTTCAGTTAAACTCGTAAAGTAGTTTTTATTTATGATCGATGTACCTAGTTAGTAGTTACCCATGTACGGTTTACCTACTTTTGTTCTAACTCGGTTACCATTCGCTTAGGCAACCGAAATTCCTGGATTTAATACATAGATAGCTCGCAGTAAAACAGAATTTAGCGAGATAATAACCCTTAATCGGCTTAGGCTGTGATTGATGAAAACCTCCGGTCTGCCATTAGCCTAGAAAATATAACGCATTTAACAGTATTTTTTTATAAAATTAGGGCCGAACTAGCAAATGGGTCACCTGATGGAAAGCAACTGCCGTCGTCCATGGACACTTGCAACATCAGTAGAGTTGCAAATGCGTAGCCGGCCTTTTAAGAGGGAATAGGAGGGAAGTTCTTGAAAGTTCGTAAGTCGTAATGAACGACAGTTCATTCCAGAGTTGTGTCAATGTCTTTTGATATACCTACACTTTTTAAGCGGATAGAGCTACTGCTAGTATAATATAACCAAATTATCCGATAAAACTCTTCTTTATTCTCATCCACCATAGACCGGACTCCAACCTGAAGGCGCCGATGCTGAGAGTGTTCACCCGAAGCTCTTTTCCCAAAAAGTGCCGGCTCACGATTCCCCCCGCGCGGACCTCCCTTTCACTTGCCACCACCACTCTCAGTATTGCCAACTTCAAGTTAGTATTGCCAACATAAAATGTCCATTTTTTATGAAATAAGGGGGCACACGAGCAAACGGGTCACTGGATGGAAAGCAACTTCCGTCGCCCATGGACACTCGCAGCATTAGTAGAGCTGCAGGTGCGTTGCCGGCCTTTTAAGGGGGAATAGGGTTATTACCCTATAGGGTAGGGTTGGGAAGGGAATAGGGGAGGGTAGGGAAGGAAATAGGAGTCCTCTGGTGAACTCACTCATTTGGCGAAACACAGCGCAAGCGCTGTTTAACGCCGGATTTCTGTGAGCCCGTGGTATTTCTCCGGTCGAACCGGCCCATTCGTGCCGAAGCATGGCTCTCCCACGTCAAAAACTAAACACACATTTCAAATATAGTTACCCATGTACGGTTTACCTACTTTTGTTCAAACTCGGTTACCATTCGCTTAGGCAAGGTAAATAGATATTTTGACTGTCATTAAAATATCTATCCTTACTAAAATACCATGGGCAACGGTAGTTGCTTTCCATCAGGTGACCCGTTTGCTCGTTTGCCCCCTTATTTCATAAAAAAAGACAATATAATTGTATTTAAAATATCTATCCTTACACTAGTCAGGGAGGGACCAATTTGAATGAGGGTTGTTGAAATTCTATTCGCCACCAGGTGCCGCAACGTAGCTGTCGCGTCGCATCGGTCTACGTCGCGGGACTTGGTGGCAAATACAATTTCAACAACCCTCATTGACTCGATTCGATGAAAATATTCGTATCACTGACCTCCATTATACATGTAAGCTAGACTAATGATACCCTTTGAAATGACAGATATTTTTTGTGCCTATTTGAAGCGGAATCGGCGCCCCCAATGCGGGGCAAGAGAACTAAATTTGACGTAAAAATAACGTTTGAAAGTCGCCATATTGGCGCTGGTAGCAGTAGTGGGAGTACTTGGAACTAATACTAGTTTCTACAACCAATAGCGACTATTTGCAAGTTACGTCAGATTTAGTTCTCATCCCCCGCATTGGGGGCGCTGATTCCGTTTCAAATAGGCACTAAAAACAGTTGGGTGTCATAAGTCGAGCATAGTTGACGTATAATGGAGGTCAGTGATTCGTACGCATTAAATGACAAAACGTATGCATGACATATTTTGATATCGAAATCAGGCTCCTGATTATACTGACAATTTTGGGAGTAGTTAATCTTAGGTACTTTAGGTACAGATAGGCATGTATCAGTCCCAGCCGGGCCTTTAGTTGGCCTGACGCCAATATGCCAAGCTTGATCCTAATTATGTTTGCTAAAGTAGTGACGTCACACTGACTTTAATATTTAATAGTCCGTAAATTTGTTAGCTTTCAATTACTCATAATAAACTAAAGAAGGTTTAGTTGGTAGTATTATAAATCAAACTAAATTGGTACTTATGAAAATTTCTGTTTATCTAAAATTATAATTATTTGCTAGATCGTTTGTTTGCTGGGCCAAAACCATCACTAGATCTAGTATTTACCTGAATCTAAAATACCTATATTATCTTTAAATTCAGATATCAAGCTACTAAAATAACTTTTGAAATGTTATCGCAACGTAATTTGTATCGCATTATTCGCAGCTAATAGCTAGCTAACCTACTGTCATTGTACCCAAGTTCTTACAATACATTTTTTAAACGACTTCCAAATACGAGTACGTTCGGCTGTGGATATTTTTTTTATGTATGTTCAATGATTACTCCGCCGTTTGTGAACCGATTTTCAAAATTTTTGTTTTGTTGTATAGGGTATTACTCCAACTTAGTACCATGTACAGAAAAGTGGTGACTTGATGATGGGCTCCATGAGTAATCGAGGGAACTTCTCAAAATTCAAATGGAAACATATGATTTTTTTGGTTTCATATCAAGTATTCCAGGCATATGTTACCAAAAAGTAAGATTTTGCACCAGGATATACCATGGTTCGAAGGTGGTGAACAGAACTCCTTACTCCTTATAGATACATGTTTGGGGGTTTCGGCGTTGTCTTAAGAACTGAAAGCATATACTGCTATGCAAATTTCATTAATCATCATCATCATCACCACCATTCCACCATAAATCCATGAGTAATCGAGGGAACTCCTCAAAATTTATATGGGTACATATAGTGACTTTAATTTTTTAAGAAGTATCCTAAGCATATGCTACCAAAAAGCAAGATTTTGCAATAATATATACCATGGTTCCGAAGGTGCTAAGAGAACTCGGAATTCCTTATAAATACAAGTTTGGGGGTTTCGGAGTTGGTTTAAGAACTGAAAGCATATGCTACTATGCAAGTTACATTCATCATCATCATTATCACTACCACCAGTCACCATGAATTATCTAAATATAATAACCCTTATTATTGGTACTTTTGATCGTCTCTAGGAACGAAACCCGAATTCGTCGAACGATTTACAAAATTATAATGTTATTTCAATGTAAATGATTTGATCTTGGTGTTTAGGTTACCAAGTTAGCAATTTGATCATAAGATCTATGAGGTATGTTATTCTCCTTAAAATTTATAAGGACAATTATTATAGTTATATTTAAGCATAATACTATATTATGTTGAGCTGATGAGTTTCCATGAGTGTAATGATAGATATAAATCCACTGAACAGTACTTTAGAGCCTTTAAAGACAGGCGTATGAACATTAATTTTATCATTGCTTGATTAAGAGTGAGCTGTCGGATCCAGTCACTAAGCATAACACATTAGTCTGTACAAAAAACCAGCTTATTAAATATGACTTAAAAGATTGAAATTATTATTTTTAACAAAAAATTAAAACCGACTTCCAGGGTAAAAACAATAATAATTTATAATGAACAAAAAAGTGTTAAATAATTCTTACTCTTTAATGTGCCTTATTCATAACTCTCCTAAACATCAACTATTCCTATGTACACAATCTTCATTATTTTGAAGTCGGTACCAGTCTTAAAGATATTTTGTCATAGAACTCAGAATCCTTAGCTGGTACCGTCTTCAAAATAATGAAGATTGTGTAGATATAAATAGTTGAGGTTTAGGAGAGTTATGCATAAGGCACATTAAAGAGTAAGAATTATTTAACACTTTTTTGTTCATTATAAATTATTATTGTTTTTACCCTGGAAGTCGGTTTTAATTTTTTGTTAAAAATAATTACTATACAACTTTTACTCGGTATTGTCTACGCTATACGCTGTAGAACATGATAAACACTCTATTTCAATTTACTATTTATACCAAAATAAATTTGAGATCAAAATGAATCAAAGCAGAGTGTACTATCCTTTATTATATTTATTACGTGTCATATCCTTTATTACATTATTTGTCTTAAGTTTTCAAATTTCAATTGTAATTGAACAAACTGGCGACAAACCGAACCGCTCTAACCGGTTCGCTGCGGTCTGTATAATCTTCAGTCGAATTGCCTTAAACGTGATCAAACTGGCCGGCTGTTAGAACACAGCGCACGTTCCATTTTTCAACAATAAGAAAAATCGATTTAGTCCGTAAAACAGACCAGCGAGGTCGCAATGCACGGTTTATTTTCAATTAGAAATCTGAAAAAGATGTCTTAAAAATAAACGAAAGCTTTATTATTTTTTTGGTATAAAGAATAGAAGCAGAGTGGACTGATTCAATACGAGTTTATATCAATCATACAACAAAATAGATGATTGGAGGATCACATTATATTTTATTTATTGAACGTAAAAAGGCGACATGATCAAAATACGGCGCCATTTATATTTTCCAATATTGTATTTTGACATCGATCAGTAGCAGCTGCGGAGACGAGGAAAAGATAGATTGCTGAAATTTCGTAAACAAAATTATATAACGGAGAATATCATTATGAACTCGTATGCATAATATTATTTTATCATTCTATCTTGACTGGTTAAATTAAATGTAAATATAATATTATATTGTTTTTCTTTATAATATAAAAAGATGACATTAAAAAATTCTTACGCGTGAAATAATACAATCGACGTCTACGTGATTACAGCAACATATTTGCGAAAGTTCAAGTATCTTCTCTTATAGTGCTTACAGACGAACGGCACTAGTCGACGGCAGCAGTCAACGGCAATCGTCGGCACGCGTTGACTCAGTCATCAGCTGCCGTCGACAAGTACTGTTCGTTTGAAGGCAGGGTACTGCGATATTTTTACAACAAAAAACAGTTTTTCCTTTTCGCGCGTCCATCGCTATGCCGTCACACAAACAATGATCGCCGTATGTCTCGAGTTGTAATAATTATTACTAGTATTTAGATAAGTATTTAACAAATTCACTATAATTATCAATTTAAAAAGTAGATGTTGTCCGATTCCCAACCCTAGCCGACATGGTCGTTAAGATTCACGAAAATCGGTCGAGCCGTTTCAGAGGAGTTCAATTACGCACACCGTGACACGAGAATTTTATATATTCGATTTAAGAGGGAGCGCTTCACCCTGCGCCGGCACGTGTATTGTGATTTGTGATAGAGACAGATACAGTAAATCGAGGTAACGCAGTCCTCTGATTCCTCCTTCAAAATAGAGCCCATCTAATCATTATTTTTATAAATATCTTTGGGAAGAGTGGGTCTATGCTTCTACGTTTTTATTTCATTTTAAAGATCTTTCAAATTTGTTTTATGGTCGGTGGATTGGCGGGGTATGGCGCATTTATTTTTTGCGATTTTTGAAGGATCACATTTTTTTATTTATTTATTAGTAAATTTAGAAAAAAAATTAACGTAGATGCATAGCTTTAACAGATCCCAATATTGTATAAAAAATATTTGTCTAGACGCATTGTCCAGGAAGTAAATTGAGGAATATGTTTGTATGGAAAAACGTTTCCTCTTATATTTTGCTTCCAGGTGCTTTCTAAAGAGTAAGTATTTTCACTGATTTAAGCAAAAAAAATTATTTAACACCAATACAACGAAAAATGTAGAAATTATTAATGGGTAGGGCTTGTCTAACTTAAAATGACGCGCCCCTCCCTCGTATTCACAGTACAATTTTTTTTCATTTATATCAACTAGTGAAGTGGTGGGGCGCGTCATTTCAAATAAGACAAGCTCTACAGATGTATAGAGCTATTGATTTCCTTTGTTATATATTAATAACAAAGGAAATCAATAGCTCTTTCTTTTCGCATCATAAAAGGCGTCATCGATGGAACAATCACCTGGTACACATTAGGCGTTTTGAAGCGCGCGTTAGGCGCGCGCTTTGCTAACGCTTGTACGCTGTGTACGCTTCAATAGAATCCGGGATTCACAAAACACGCGCCTAACGCGCGCTTCAAAACGTCCAATGTGTACCAGTGCGCGTCCACTGGATCGGAATCGGAGCGTACGGAGCGTCGTCATTTACGAAATGCCGATGGGGTGCGTCCACTGCATTCGGATTCCGCATCTGCAATTTAGTTATTCTTAGTCCGTTATAGTCACGTGCATTTGCATTATGGAGGATAGTGATGAAGATATTCTTGAAATTAGCTGTATTTTATCAGAAGAGGAAAAGATAAGTAAGAGGAAACGAAAGATGATGAGAGAGATGAGAGATGGGTTCTTAATACAAACTAAAAAAGACTAATTTTCGGAGAATTTCATACGTTATAATATCCTGATTTATTAGAAGATGAAAAAAGATTTTTGGGTACATTCATATGAGTCGAAAAAAGTTTTTTGAACTTCACTATATTCTACAACCGCATAATTTCAGAAAGTCGATTGAAAAGTCCCCAATTTCTTCCCAAATATTGTCTCTCCTCAGTTGGTTATGATAATATTAATGTTTTAGATTGTAAAGTTCTTCATATTTTTGCACTAAAGTAATTAAAATTTCGTCATTCATCGCGAATAAGTATTTATTTCGCAAACACGTCAGTACTTGAAACCATCGCAATTCGAATGACGCGTTCACTGCGGATGACGTCATTGGCTCAAATTCCGGTCTCAGGCGCAGAAATGCCGATCTAGTGCACGCAGTACCATACGAATCAATACAATGCAACAAATCCGTACGCTCCGTACGCTCCAATTCCGATCCAGTGCACGCGCAGCTTAAGATGTCATTATAAATTACCCCTTGTCGTAGGAAAGCATCGCAGCTGCGCGACTCAACTTTCAATATTCTGCCTACCAATTCCTACAGCGCTGATCCGCCGTTTCCTGTACAAGCCCAGAGTACTTGGACAGCCTGTAATCGATAATTTTTACAGTGAATCGGATATGACATGGTATCGCAGGCGCCATGTCACTTTAGCGAACGTCGAATTACACTTGTGATTTCGCTATCGAATTTATGCCTCCGTAGTCTAGTGGTATAGAGCGCGGCTCTTGACTCGGAGGTCGTGGATTCAATTCCCGCGTTGGAAACAAGTTATTTCCAAATTTGGTTTGGACAATGCAGTCTGATCACCTGATTGTCTGACAAGTAAGATGATCCATGCGTCGGATGGGCATGTATAAGTCGGTCCTCCGCCTGATCTCTCGCCAGTCGTGTCGGTCATCCGTCCCACTGGGTTATGAGAGTAAAAGGAATAGAGAGTGCTCTTGTGTACTGCACACACACTCGGGCACTATAAAATTACTCCTGCATACAGCGTAGCTGGCCTGTTTTCAATGAAACCGGCCACCGTCACCGAAACCGGTGTGGGAGCTATCGAATTTATCGCATAACAGTTGTCTAAATACCCATACTTGGAGTTCTACAAAGCGTGTCATGTATGTAGGCATCGATCAGTTACGGCGCGGCTGCCGGCTGGGCGTCGCATATCAATTACCCTTGACATAACATCATCACTCACTTTCTTCATCGATATTCAACGTATCGATTTTATAACGAAGAATATTTTCAGACTTTTCAATTGATATAATGATAATATTAAGAAGATTTCATAAAGATCTTATTTTCTTTTTCATTATGGATATAATCATCTACATATTCATTAGAAATTATCAAAACAATTTACTTAAAATGAGCAAAATTTATCAAGTTATGAGAGTTTAATATTAAAAACTTGTTAGGTTTCCTTAATTCCAAGTTATACGAGGAAATATATTAAATTACTGAATGGAGTTTCTATTTATGGAGAAACGAATTTGTTTTTGACCTAAATAAAACGTTCATCAGATGAAGGCCTACAATCAAAGTATAATTATTTACATGGAACTGTATTTATTTTCAAGTATTATAATATATTAAAAGTAGGTACCTAGTACGAATTTAGATAATTTTATTGCGATTAACAACGTAATTTTAATATTTATAGATGAATAGTCTACTCGAAAATATTAAAATATTTTAGTTTGACTGCCAACAAATTACGATTTTTAAGAAGTAAGATTTTTAACTAATAAAGGTGAATCCGGGGCACCTATGACGCTACAGCTTCATCGTTTGAATATTACAGGGTGGTCAATTCCATATATTTTGATCGGCGATTCAATAAATAAACGATATAGAAAACGTGTTGGCTAAGCTCCCAGTTTTTAGTATGTAAAACGATCGACAGCGCTGGGAGTATGATCTGTGTGACCAGTATTGCGCTAACTTTCATATTGCTGCGTTGACGCAACGCAACGTGCCGTGTGAATCGCCCTCCTGTGATCGCCCTACTTCATTGTGCGTTTTAAATGTACGTAATACATAGGTAGTATGGGGTGACTTGCAGGACTCACAACTCTGCGTCATGTGTGTTTACATCAAACTGAAGTAGTGACGGAACTAATGCAGTGCGTCATCCAAGCACGCACGTGTGGCCCTGAATCCCGATTCTACTATTTTAATATAACATTCATACAAGGTATAACAAAACTAAATTATAATATTTTAGGGTGTGTATGAGTCCCATATATAGATAATATTATACAGTCAGCATTGCCAGACGTCTCAATTTTGGCGGGACGTCGCGATTCTTAAATCAAAATTAAATGTCCCGCGCGGGACTGGCTTAGTACCGCAGCTTTTCGGAGATAACTCGAACGTACGTGCAGCGCGGCGTGCTGAGAAAGAAAGACCAAAAGAAAGACGCGTAATTATGAAATTAAAAGTGTGGGAGATAGAGGGGTGGATTTTCTATGGCTAGTTTTGTTATCTATTGTCACGTAAATTATAAGTCAATTAAAAAGATAAAAATTCGAAAACTTGATTTTATACGTTTATTTACTAGATACATGTTTACTAGATACATAAAATATTAAGTATAAAGCGGGACATAGTAAAAATCTCGCTATTTTCATTCAAAAAGTTCCAAAGTCCCGATTTGGCACAAAATAAATCTGGCAACGCTGTAGGTATACAGCTCACTGCACTGTGAAGTAAGCAGTACTTAAGTAAAAGTAGTAAGCACTGTATAATATTATTATCTATATAAGGGACTCATACACAATGAGTCTCTTATATTATGAAGTATAGACAATATTATACAGTTCACTGTGAAGGAAGCAGCGCTGAAAGAGTAACATAATGCACTGTATGGCTCCTTTTGTTGTAGAATTTTATGGTCTTTTTTACCATGAAACAGCCAAATAGTATACAAATTTAGTAATTGGCCAACATAAATACCTCAGACACCTTATTATTTAGTTTCATGCATAATATTTTTAGCCTGAACTTTTCTGAGCAATTTAATTAAAGCTTGAAACTTTTATAAAGTTTAGCAAAGTGCGGAACCTAGGTAGACTTCAAACAAGCACCTACCGTAAAAACGAATATTAATTAGGTACTAAACTTCAGTAGCTACCGATGAAGTGAAAAGTAACTGATACTCTGAATACAGGTTGTTAGCTATATTATTAGTACTAGCTATTTAACCGAGCTTTGCTCGGTATTCGATAAAACACGAATTAAATGACATTTTCTAAAAATGATTCCTAGCTAGATCGATTTATCACCCTCGAAACCTCCTATACACTAAATTTCATGGAAATCGTTGGAGCCGATTCCAAGATTCAAATCACAATTGTTTTTTTTAAACTTCGCATTTTTTCAATTAACTAAAGCTGTATTTGCTATTCTTGGAGTACATCACTAAACAATAAACAAAGTTTAAAATAAAGTCCGTTCCCGCTGTATGTCCTTGTAAAAGCTACGTGTATGTATAATACTCATGACGTCATGGATGACAGTGATGATAGACGTCAAAAACCGTTGTGTGTGCTGGGCGCTGGCAAACAATGTAGAAATAATCTTTAATCATGAGGATTCTACACCACACAATAAATTTTGACGCGTTTTTTTTAAGAATTATGATTTGAGAGGACTTATATTTTTGTATATTCCAGTAGCACGGCCACCAGTAGAAATGCGAAAGGGTGGACAAACTGTGGAGATAAACTTAAGGTAGCGTTCCGATCTTTTTTCGTTCCCAAAAATTCAATTAAAATGCCACGTTATGGCAGACTATAGTCCTAAAAATTCAAATTATATCCTACTCATATAATATAGTCTTTATGACAATAAAGTGGCATTTTAATTTAATTTTGTCGGTCGCGATTGGCCGCGGTAAAGATCGGAACAGCACTTTTAGTTTATGTTCATAGTTTGTCTATACTTTTGCATTTCTACTGGTGGCCGTGCTAGGGCTACAGATCATGTTTACGATGGACAAAGTCGCGCAGGACAGCTATAGGAATACACGAACAAAACGTTTTCGTGCGAACACTTTAGCAGTGGACATTTTGTTAAATTAATTCGGAGGCTCACACGAATTTCACGTTCGAAACGGATATGCATCGGTTCATTTGACTGCGTCATTGGTATTCTACCCACCCTACGGACACTCATATTCACGAATTTAATTAATAATTCGCTTTAAACAGTTTAATTTTGTTTGTAGTTGGGAGAATTACTTCATTTTCGGCGGTAGCTTAAAAAATGTTTAAGGTTGGGTTGCACCCGAGGCGTGGTTAAAGTTAAAGTTATGGTTAAGACATATTTAACTTTAACCTTAATTTGACCGGAGAAATTGATAGATGACAACTGGTCCAACAAGGTTATAAATTAACGTAGGCGGGGCGCTGCTGGTAAAGGAGAACTGTCAAAAATGGCGTTTTTGTATGATGACAGCGTTAGTTCCTTTTTTCGCCACGTGCATTTAAAACCTTGTCGAGCTCTATGGTTATGGTTAAATATGACGTCTTGATGGCGTCCATTTTTAACTTTAACCAGAGATTTGACATTTTGCATTGTAGTTAAAGTTACAGTTATAGTTAAAATTAGTTGGTGCAACCCAACCTAAAATGATTCTTTATTCGTATATTTCTACTCTTTTTTCAATCCACAAATAAAGACTTGCCTTGTGGCAGTCTCCAGCAACCAACCTTAGGGTGATACTGAGAATGTATAATATCCATCAAATCCCAAGCGGTCGAATTCGACCGAGTAAACAATAGATTTCCAAGAATCCGCGATCGAAGGATCAAAGGCGCAGTCCTTAACGATAAAATAAATAGATTTATATACTATATTAATAACTAATAACACTTCATTACCTCTTCATGATTCCAAAGGCCGTAGCACTTTCTTCATATTTCAATAGAGTTTTGATAAAAATAACAATTTTAAACCTAAATCAATTACGTAATTTGATATCCTGTATTAAATAACATGTAATAATTATTGTAATGTATCTTCAACATGTTCAGCTAATAAATAATATTGATTTAGGAAGCTTGTAATATGTACTTAATTAATTGATACGTTCTGCTCGAGTTAACACGTTATATCACAAATATATTATATAATTATCTATTTATCGATATTACCGGTTCACATTATTCTAATCCAGTAATCCAATTCAGTTTTTCATTGTTTTTTACATCGAGATAAATTATTGCCTTTGATCACTATTCCGCTGTTTGTGGACCGATTTCGAAAATTCTTTTATTGTTGTTTATGGTATGTTCCGAAATTGGTACGATAATTACGAAGGTGATGATCTGATGATGGGATCTATAAACAATTAAATTCTTGAAATTTATAAAAACACACGTCATGGTGGTTAAGATAATATATTTCTAGTACTTAACTCAAACATAGTTACGTTACAAATAAGTGAAATTTCATACAATTTAGGTGTCTCTGGATTCAAAGGCACTGAACACACAGAGCTCCTGAACCTTTAAATATAAAAGTTTGGAAATTTCAGCATCGCTTAGATAACTGCAAGCATCTACCACAAATTCACTTACAGTAATTTAATGTGAATTGTTAACTTTCGTAGTGGTTATCTACGCATAAAGCCTTGTGGTCTTGTAGGTAACTAAAGAGATTATTATTCTTCATTAGTGCCTTTTTCAAAATTCGACTAAACCTCAACTACTTCTGCACCCAATTTTCATCCTTTTGAAGTCGGTACCAGCTGAGTTCTATGTCAAGGATCTTAGTTCTGAGCTGGTACCGTCTTAATTAATATAGGTCTTTCAATTACCAATAAGAAAAAATCATCATCATATCATATCAGCTTATAGTCGTCCACTGCTGGACATAGGCCTCTCTCAATGAACGCCAAGATGACCGATCTCCTGCTACTCGCATCCAACATGGGCCTGCAACTAAGCGGAGATCGTCGTCCCACCTAGTTCGAGGTCGACCTACACCTCGATTTCCCAGCCTTGGTCTCCATTCCAGAGTAAGTTTACTCCAGCGATCGTCTGTTCTTCGAGCTACGTGACCAGCCCAGTTCCACTTCAGCGTACTGATAAGAAAAAATAATCATGCCTATTCTTGCAGAAACGTAGTGCAACTATAATGGTTATCGAAGACCCACGTCACAAAATTATGATGCGTTCCGGAAAATAATGATATCGTACTATTTCTACTTGAAGGAAGATTCGAGTAGTTAGTAGTTTTTTTTTTCTTTCCATACATTTATAAGTAGGTATATCTCTCATCATTTTCGGGTAAGCAAACTCTCACCCTTAAGAACTTTGGCTGTGAAAACTAGAAGAATATATTATTGACAAAAGTAAAGTAATCAGGATGTCGTAGCCTGGGCATTAAAAGGATGATACATAGCATCACGATTGCAACAGCATCACGTCATCATCACGAACAGCAAAAAGAAGAAAATGATTAGCACTCTCCAGGTCAGCATGATGAGCACGTCATTATGTACTTTCTGAACGTGGCTTCCAAGGCATATGTGCCTTGGATTCTTTGGCTTGTTTTCTTGCAATTTTTTTTTTATTGTGAAAAATTGCAGACAATTTCATACGTGAATCGTGATCGAAGTTAAGGCCGGGTGCGCACTAGCGGTCAAGCGGCGGCGGCCAGGCCGCGGCGGCCATCGAAAGTATGGTGTGGCCGCTGGCCGAGTGGCGGCCAGGTGCGCATGGTCTATGGCGGTTTCATACTAAGGTATCTACCTCGATGGCCGCCGCAGCTTGGCCGCTAGTGCGCGAAGCATTCAAAATCGATAATTTTAGGTGATTTAGAACACTTTTTGTTCTGCTACAGCGTGCTGGGAAGTATTATAATTTTTCGTAAGCAGTAACATGTTTGTAGAGAAATACCTGCCGGCTAGAAATGTAATATCGAAATGCTAAGCTCGTATCGGAATTGTATGAAGTAGTTACACGGAATTTCAATTTACCTTCTGTGAATGTATATTGTAAATTCTATCCTCGTATGACAAGTAATATAATACTTTGTGTTTTAATTAATATTATTTAAGTTTGTAATGACGTCTGGGTAAGTACTTATAGTTGTGATGATAAAATAAATATTATATAGTATTTACGTATTTAATAAAAATCTATATTCCTAGCGATCTGGGCTATACTTTTATTTAAACAAAAAAAAAATAACCGTACGTTGGCCACTACTTTTTTACTGACAAAAAAACCGAACGGAGTTCCGTACCCAAAGGTTAAAAAACTGGCCTAGTGCGTGTCGTGCCACGTGCAATATAGGATTCCGTAGTACCGCTAGTTTTTGATAATTTTTGAATGGTAAATGAATGCACATAATATTAATTTATAACGTGTTTTACACTAGGTACTAATAACATCATCTCAGTTACGTTCAAAGGAATTTGAACGAAAAGTTCCTTTAAAAGTACGAAAAGCTATAAAAACGTTACTAAAAAAATGTATTCGGCGAAGTCGGCAAATACATTTTTTTGTAGATCGATCTATTAATCAATAACTTATGAAGTCTTCTTAGCCGTGATAGTTTTCCTTTTAAATTCAGCATATTTTCTACTCACGTGAATTTTTTCACATTTCCAGAAGCAACCGTTTATCTGGTGGACTCGATGGAACGATTTTTTCCATTTTAAAACTTCATATTTCACAAATGGATCCCTAAATCGGATGAATGATCTATTAATACTAGTAATATTTTTAAAAAAACCTATCCAACAACACACTACACGGTGGGGTGGACGCGAAAAAAAAAATCACCCCCGCATTGTTTTCTAAAACCCCGAAAATTCACGGGGATAGGAAATGTGCTGAATTTAAAAGGAAAACTATCTCGGCGAAGAAAACTTCAGAAGTTTTTGAGTACCTAATAGTCGATCAACTAAAAAATGTGTTCGTAGAAGTACAAAGGAACTTTTCGTTCAAATTCCTTTGAACGTAACTGAGATGATGTTGTTAGTAGTGAAAAACACGTTATAAAATATTATGTGTATTCATTGACCATACAAAAATTATCAAAAACTAGCGGTACTACGGAACCCTATATTGCGCGTGGCACGACACGCACAAATTGTTGTCTATGAATAGGAAAAGTAATGCGTGGTGGATTATATTACTATTTTTCGTTATTATTTTTTATGCTACACAGTGTTTAGTCAAAATTAACCGTAATGAAGAGGAGAGTTTGCATGTTTGTGATACTGTGTTGCCTTAAAACTTGTTAGACCAAATTGTCTGCTAGACTTGAGCTACTGGAGATCACCCTGATGTGTACGAACTTCGGAATCGGAACGGTCCAGTATGAGGATAGTCTACTGCAACCACTTATACTGTGACAACTGGCCTTATAGATTATAAAAATACCCTCAATTGTATTGATATATTTTTTCTTTGTTTACGTTATGAATTGTTAAATTTATAATTTTAACAGATTGTAATCTATCTTCTTAGCTCGCTCGATGTGATTTGTGATGTTTACAACATTGTTTGTATCTCTTTACATCATTGTCTTTCTCATGTAAGTGAATTTATGTAAATTCTTATGAGAAAAAAAGTCTTAAAACCTAAACCTAAACCAAGTGCATTGCATAATAATTGTGCACGTCATTGACATGCACTTTCTTAATACCAGCCACCCAGGATCAGATACTAACTTATATCTCAATATCACCTGTGCACGTCATAGGCATATTCATATCTATTATGAAGATGGTCTGCTATATTATATCTATAGTGCTCATATCATCTGAGAACTGAGTCCACAAACATGGGGTAGCAGAATCAATAACCTGTCTAGAGGATTGCCTAATAGATATTGCGTCCCTATCATACGAGTATGCCATTAATTCAATTATGCAAACAGCAGTAGGCTGCACTCAGTTGATGTTTGTATTTTCCGTGAGGCTTCGGTCTCGAAAATAGCGGGAGGTGGGGCGGGAGCGGCGGCGGCACGGGAGTGGTGCGTTCCAATGTATCTACTAATTATTACATTATTATAAAACAAAGTAGTTTTTTTCTCTTATGTCCCTTTGTTCCCTTTAATTTCGGTTTTCTTTAATAGAGTGATTCGAGAGGAAGGTTTATAAGTATAATATATAACATGCATTAAATAGTGGAGAAATACTGTTATTGTTGGGGTTTCTAATGTGATGTCGTAAATAATTACATTTTTTCCGCTTACATTGCAAACGCAGGCTGAATCCTACGAGATTTATCAATACTAGAGATCGCCCGATGGTCGAAATTCGACCTTACTTGCAACCACAGGACTACTACCTATATTTTGTAAAAAATATTGACTTCATCATAGTTTTTTTCAATTCTTGTCTCTGGGACTCAGCTGATCTTAGACTGGCGGTTTAAGCATTGTCTAATTAGTATCTAAAATTAAATAAAAAAAAAACAATAATCCATTTTCAATTTGTCAACTTGTTGTCAATAGACTTCAACCATAAATAAAAGAGTATAATTCGTATGTATAGGTTTTTCACTCAAAAATCTTTCATTTTTCCTAGTAGTAGTGTCGTAGTGTGTGTAACGTTTTATTTGTTAAAAATATATAATATGATAAAAGCATAATTTTAAAATAATATTAGCTCGATGCACTCCTTCACCATATAAACTATAACTGTGCGAAATTTCATGCAGGTACCTACGTTTCCTCATTATTCGTAAAAAGGGTTACAAAGTTTTTCTCTCACGTATTAATATATAGATAATGTACCAAGTATTGTACGTACATTGAAAAGGTCTACAGAAAACTACGCAATGGTATATGTCTATCTCTTATGGATATCCCACAATAACCTTTTTTCATTTTTGTAATTTTCTTTTTACGACAAATAATGGCTAATTTTCGAAGCAATTTTAAAAAATACAGCATTAATCCTTATCCATTTAAATAACTCAAATACATTGTTAATTTAATGTAGACCTATATGGCCCTTTACAGCATATGATTTAAATGAATATTTTCGAAGATATTAAGGATTTAAAAATTGCGGGAAGTAGCTTGCATTTATGCTGGTGGGAGGCAGTTTGAACATTTGTTTTAATTTATTGACATAGAGATGATTTGAGTCCCGGGAAAGGATATAGGATACTTTTTATCCCAGAGTAATTTACGATTCCCGCGCGGTATAAACAAAGTTTGAAGAAACAGAGTCATCTAATTTATCATTATCATGACTTCTTTATAAGAAACAACAATCGTATTATAATTCGGTACAAAGATTTTGTCTAAACTCAACATCTGGCTGGCGTCCAAATTGCGAGCCTCAAGTGTCGACGCTTTAATATCCTCAAAACTTTATGAGAACGAAAGAAAGACTCAAATGTGACTATGAATGATTCCATCCACAATGGCGTAATGGCCAAAGTTGGAGAAACTTAGCTAAACTTACCGAGCGTTTTGTGTAATAGACAACTCCGGATAATTTATTTAACAACTTCGTAAACGCTGTGCAGTTGCAAGTATTAATTAGAGGTTTAATTAAACGAGGAATATTAATTAGGTAATTTATGTGTCTACGAGCTTTTGCCCGCGGCTTCGCTCGCGTTAAGAAGTATTATTATACATATACAAACATTCATCCCCTATTTTAACCCCTTGGGGTAGGAATTTATCAAAATCCTTTCTTAGCGGATGCCTACGTCATAACATCTACCTGCATGCAAAATTTCAGCCCGATCCGTCCAGTGGTTTGGGCTGTGCGTTGATAGATTATATATATAGATGAATTACAAGAAACATTTTTTCAATGTATGAAACCTGTTCATATTTGACTAGATGATGCCCGCAACTCTGTTGCACCAAAATTCGCTTATCGCGCGGGAACCGTACATTTTTCTAGGATAAAAGAACCCTATGTCTTTTTTCGGAGCTCGAAGTATCTCCTTACCAAACTTCATAAAAAACCGGTTCAGCAGTTCAAGCGTGAAGAGGGAACAGACAGACAGATTCACTTTCGCATTTATAATCCTACTAATATTATAAAGGCGAAAGTTTGTTTGGATGTATGGATGTGTGGATGTAGGTATGGATGTTCTCTTTCACGCAAAAACTACTAAACGGATTTTAATGAAACTTTACAATAATATAGCTTATACATCAGAATAACACATAAGCTACAATTTTAACCGACTTTCAAAATGGGGGAGGTGTTATGTTCGTTTTCTTATATTCAACGATTACTCCGCCGTTTGTTAACCGATTTTCAAAATTTTTCTTTTGGTATATATTTCCTTGGATATCATCCCAATTTGGTATTATATTCACAAAAGTGGTGATCTGATGAAGGATCCATAAGTAATCGAGGGAACTCCTCAAAACTTATAGGGAAACATGTGGTGACTTCGGTTTCGTGAGAAGTATTCTAAGCTACCAACAAGTAAGATTTTGCACCGAGATATACCTGGTATACCGTGATTCGGAAGGTGCTGAGAGAACTCCTGATTCTTTATAGATACAAGTTTTGGAGTTTCGGCGTTGTTTTAAGAACAGAAAGCATATGCTACTATTCAAATTACATTCATCATCATCATCATCACTACCATATTATACCATTTCATAGTCTTTTAGATCGAGACTCGAGTTTGTCAAGCGATAATTTAAAAAATCTATACCTACCTAATATTATAAACCTGAAGAGTATGTTTGCTTGAACGCATCAATCTCAGGAACTACAGGTCCGATTTAAAAACTTATCTCAGTGTTAGATAGATCATTTATCGAGTAAGACTATAGGCTATATTATATTATCACGCTAAGACTAATACGATCGAAGAAACTCAGGAAAATGTGGAAAAAACGGCGGAAATATTTTTTATGGGAAAATGTACGGTTTCTGTAAAATTCCTAATTTACGCGGGCGAAGCGGCGCGGGACATGTAGTATTAGTATGAACCTTAAACCTTAAGGTCGTCGTGAGGTCGACCAATGACGATTAATTCAAATGCACACTGATTGGTTATTAGCAATTAAAGTAATTGATTGACGTATAATATTTAACAGACGAACTATTATTCGTTGCGAACTTACAAGTAAAACTACAATGTTTTACTCTACTAACACCATTATATCGTAGTTCATTTACCATAGTAATTTTGGAAAAACAAAAGTTTAAACTTGAATTACGTGTTTTTTGATTGAATTTCAAGAACTTTTACAATCAATGACGTCATTGGCTTATTGAATTAAGGTATCTTTCAATCGTGAATCGAACAGAGTGGAACTAGAGCTCAAAGATTTTCTTTGAGTTGAGAGCAAACGAAGCCTTCTGCTTCCAATATTTGAAGAAGGAACTCGTTCTGCCGACCACAGACCGGAGGTGTCCGTAAATACTTGACAGGTGGAATTACTTTAAAGATTTTCTTACAAAGAATTAAAGGTTTTTGAAGCACGTATTGCTTTCTATTCGTACTGGCTTAGGTTAATGGAATTCTTTACCTATTTCTGAAAGTAAAATAAAGTTACGTAAAATTGTTATCAGCAACGATTTACTTTTTTAAGCATTCACTTATAGATTAATATCTACTTTTTTAGGTTAAATTGATTCAGCGATTGTGGTAAAAGACAGCTTATAAACAGAAAGACTTTTTCTCGCGTTTATAATATTAATAGCATAAATAAGTACAGTATTCCCAAATTAATAATGCGCATGGAAATCTTCGCTAATTGTCGTAATCACGAAAACACCCGAATCTATGAAACATGCATTTTGCACCTTGTTCAAAGGAAATAGAAGTAAATATCATATAGCCGGTGGCTGTCCGCTGTCGCTAACTCACCGGGAAGCCATCGCGGCGTTACCATGGTAACGCCCAAGCAACGTCAGGCGCCTCTACGTCGCGTCGCTGCTAAGCGCTGCTTTTCAAAGTGTTTTTAAAACAGAACTTGCAGCGACGTCTTCCAACGCTCGGTAAATACGACCGTTGCCAAAAAATTACGAAAAGTATCCCCATACTAAGTTTCATCAAAATCGGTTCAGTGGTTTAGGCATGAAGAGGTAACAGATAGACAGACAGACAAACAGACACACTTTCACATTGATTATATTAGTATGCCATAATTAATTCGACATTCAACGGGGTATTTAGCATAATATTTATAGCTTTTGCAGGA